>NW_024081206.1:0-199851 GCF_003009895.1 Hyaena hyaena
CAGGTTTTGTAAGGTTTCCAATGGCTTCAGATCTTTTCTGTGTGATGTATGGGCGCGAGTGCAAGTTCGGAGCTCCTTACTTCTCCGCCATCTTGCCCTTACCATCTTTGCCTTTCTTTTTAAAACCACTAGCTCCTTGTGGATTATTTTTCTTCTGTATGATTTTTTTTAAGTACATTTATCTAATTTCTCAAAAACTTCAGCATTTTAAATACTAGAACTGTGTTTGTGATGCCTGGGTGGCTCCGTTGGTTAAGTATCTGACTTGGGCTCAGGTCATGGTGATCTTGCAGTCTGTGGGTTCAAACCCCCTATCAGGTTTTGTGTTGACAGCTCAGAGCCTGGAGCTGGCTCTGGGTTCTGTATCTCCCTCTCTCTGCCCCTCTCTCACTCACGCTCTATCTCTCAAAAATGAATAAACGTTAAAAAAAACTTTTTTAAATATTAGAACTGCATTTGTTACCAAACAGTCTGTCATTCCTAAATGCTAACTCAGGAAACAAACAGGTAAACCTTAGTGTTCTGCTGCGGCCATACTGCATTCCAAGGAATAATAAAGCAGCTGGACAAATTGAAAGCATAGCTCCTGCCTAAGTTTGCCAACACTCTTGCCAAAGAAACTCAGAGAAACTCATTGTAAGAGAAGCCGGTACTTAAGAGATGAGGGCTTAGAAAAAAGAAAGGGAGAAATTTATTCGGGGTGCTGGCAGCGGAGGGCACACGTCAGGCTCAAGTGTTACTGACTTCTCCATCAGCAAGATGGACACCTAGAATTTTAGAGAGAAAGGCTCAGGGGGGTACGTGCAAGAGAGCAGGCAAAGAGCATATGATCATGGGTGAGGGTCAGTATATGTTCAGCCCACCATCTTGCACAGGGAAGGGATGTGTGGGTATGGTCTTCCAGGCCTTCTGTTACTCTCAGGGCTTTTCTGGGCTGGCTATAGGGATGTTCCAGTCATTGCAAAACACCTTCATCAGTTGTGGGTGCCTCAAAACGGTGTGATACAAAATCAGCACAGTGGGTTTGGTTATAACATGTTTGGTTAGAGTTAAGCTGTCTTGTCTATTTTTGGTTTTAACTATTGGGGTCTGTGGTTGAGGAAAAGGGCTTGCTAACACATTGAATTTTATGATAGATTTAGGAGAGAATTCAGTTGTTTATGATTTTATGTCATTTATGCATAAAATTGATGCATTTCTGCATTCAGATCTCATTAGATACTCTATATAAGGTTTAACTGTTTCATAAAAGTATTAGGTCAGTTCTGAAATACTTTATGGTTTTGTTGTTATGTGATTAGTATTTAGTGTTAAAATATTTTCTACTTGATTATTGCTGAGACATAGAAATGTTTAATTTTTATGTTAATCTTATATGTGAAACCTATTAGGACTCTCATGTATTATGATGGATTGTTGAATCTCTAGAGTTTACTCTATAGATGATTATATATCACCTGTAAACAATTTCAGTTTTGTCTCATTTCCTAACGTTAAACCTTTTGCTTCATTCTCTTGTCTAATTGCATTAGGCAGGACTTTGAGCACTATAATGTATCACTAAGAGTGAATCTTTTTGTTCTTGTTCTAGGATGGCATCTAAAGTTCTTTGTTGCTGTGATTTCTGAGATAGGTTTTCGATACATGATAGACATTCCTTTGCATTCTAAGTTTTTTGGGAGTTTCCTTTCATGTATTGATTAGCCTGAATGAAATTAATAATTTGTATAGTGGTAACCACCCTGGCATTTCTAGAATAAATTATATTTAAATAGAATATGTTTGGTTTTGTTGTGCTTTGCTTGAATACAGTGTCATATTTAATATCTTACTAAGGATTATCACATCTGTTTATGTCTAAATTTGGTAGGTTTTTTTTTTTGTTCTTTATCCAGTTTTGAAATCAAGATTTTATTCTCTTTGTAAAATTATCTTCAGTGGTTTCTTACCCTTCTGAAACAAATTTTCTGTGACAGAGATTAATTCTTCCTTGAAATTTTGAGAGTATACTCATATCAAAGCCATATTAGTTTTGAATTTGTTTTGAGGAAAAAGGGTTTTGATTCCCATTTTTACTTCTTCAGTGGTTCTCTATCTAAATTAACTTTTATTTCTTACTATACTAATTTTGGCTTTTATAAACATTTTTTATACATCAGTTTCATCACAGTTTTTAAATTTTATAGTTGACAATATTTTTATTAGCGTATAAAACTGTGCTATTTCTCATTAATATCTTTTTCATGTATTTTATTTGTATCTTTTTGTTGATCAGTCATCTCTATCTTACTATTTTTGTTTTTGAGAGACAGAGAACTTGCGTGGGGGAGGGGCAGGAGAGAGAGAATCTTAAGCAGACTCCACACTCAGTTTAGAGCCCATCGCAGGGTTCTGTCTCACGACCATTGGATCACGACCGGAGCCAAAATTAAGAGTCAGATGCTCAACCACTTGAGCTACCCAGACACCCTTGTCTTACCTTCTTTTTAATGAACTAGCTTCTTTTAGCTTGTTTTGTGTTTTCTAATAATTATATTTAAAGTAATAAATATAACTTTTAAGTACACTTACTACTTTTCAAAAAAATTGGATATAAAGTGTTTTCAAAGACTTTCAGTGATAAATATTTTTATTATCTTTATGATTACTGGTTTAATTGTGGATTATTCATTGGTAAGTTTCTGTTCCTTCCAAGTCAGATTTTCTTAAGCTGTCCTTTGTTATTTTATTCTATTATCTGAAAATGTGTTCTGAGTGGTTTGGTCAGTTTTCTCTATTTTCTAAATATGTTTTAAAAACAACTGTCTAACTGTGTTTATAGTTATGTATTTATATTCATTACTTTGAATTTATTTAAATTACCTGTATCAATGAAGCTTTTTCCTTTTCAAGTCTATACTAAAATATTTGATATGCTAGTTACTGTTTCCTTGTAAACTTCACAAACTTACCAGTATCTTTCCCTCAAATAAAAAAAAATACTTGACATTCCACTTGTCTGTGTTGTTGGAATTATCTGAGTTTAAAATATGTATTGTTAAAGCTGTGGGTGTGTGTCCATCCGTTCGTGTGTGTCCTTATCTATTTTCAATACTTGTTCATTTAGACAGAGTAAACTTCCCTTTGATATTTTTTCATCCTTTCTCTTTCTATGGAACAGTAATTATTTCATAGACTTCCCCAAGATTATCTCTCCTCCTAGTTTATTTCTTAAAGATTATTTTTAAATCATCTGAGACCTTGTTGGCTAAAAAAATCCTATTTTCGTTACGCTTCAGATGATGGTTTGGTTGGTTTCAAAAGTCTAGTTTTAAGGTTTTTTTCTCCATTATCATTGGAGATTTGGGCAGAACATGTCTTATTTAAAATGTACAGTTACGGCCCTCCAGCTGTGTCAGATATCCTGATTCATGAGGTACATTGGTACTTTTGGGGAGTCCTCACAGATCTCTTCCCCACTCTAGGTATTTGCGATTTCATTTCCCAGAGTAGATGGTGGCTCCTCTGGCTATTTACTTTGAGTCTCATCCCCTGACTTTCAAGTTTCCTCTGTTAGAGTTCATTGCCCTGTAGGTAGTCTTGTTGGGCAAAGTCTTTTAAAACTCTTAAGACTGGCTCCCTTTAAGTATTCCATATCTGGCCTGCAGGTAACACAGCCAATTTTGAATGACCCCTTGTACCTCTTCTCGTCTTAATTTATGACCATGTGTTGCTCTAGTCAGCTTTTCACATTTATACTTTTTTAAGCTCTACACCTGGTACCATTTCCTAAACCTTCTCACATTTATATGGGATGTTTATAAAAATTTTTATAGTGGTTTTCTGAAACTTTGGCTCCAGTTTCTCTGGGGGAGGTTTCAGAGTTACACAATACTCTGACATTTTCTCTTGAAAGAAGTATTCTCCATCCATTGTATTGCTCAATCCCCTTATTTCTATTTATATATTATTTTAGTGAATAATGAGCTGAGATCACAAAACCAGCTTTCTAGTCTTTGACAGCATTTGCATGAAATGATCTGACCTTATTTCTCTTGGCTTATGGGATCTCTATCAAAATAACAGATAAAGTCTCACACATAATATCCTGTTGTATCTCTTTTAAATTCTTTGTTAATTTTCCTTTTTTGGGTATAGGTTATTTTCTTTTCAGTTATAAATTTGGGTTCCTAAGATGTCTTGTTAAATTTTGGTTCCTATGAGTTTAATGGTCTCCTAAGGGTATTAGCTAATTTAGCTGATTTCATCATATAATTGGATGAAGGAATAAAACTTAAGCCTTTGCCTTGTGCCTCTCCTCATAATTTAGGGCTATGCATTGGACATGGGCAAAAACATTTCTCCTTCAGGACAGAAAGCCTCTGGTTATAATTTGTAACTCCTCCTCGACAGTCTTAAAACTGTCTCCTTCAGGGGCGCCTGGGTGGCTTAGTCGGTTAAGCGTCCGACTTTCGCTTAGGTCATGATCTCGCGGTTCGTGGGTTCGAGCCCCGCGTCGGGCTCTGTGCTGACTGCCAGCTCAGAGCCTGGAGCCTGTTTCAGTCTGTGACTCCCTCTCTCTCTGACCCTCCCCTGCTCACACTGTCTCTCTCTCTCCTAGAAATAAATAAAACATTAAAAAAATTAAAAAAACAAAAAAACAAAAAAAAACTGTCTCCTTCAGTGGTAATCTCATGGCCCTCAAAATATGTAAGGGAAATTCAGGGACATTTAGGTCATAGGCTAGCCAGTCTGCCTAATTTGTACCATTAATTTCCTAGTGCCTCTTGGTTCCACCAAAACCCTATAGTTAAATCTCTCACACTATATTTGGCTACTGTTTTTGCTTCACAGTAGAATTAGAACAAGCATTGTTGAGTGGGGGGAAAAATATACTAAAAAAATGCTCTAACCTGCCTCCCATCCTTGATATCTAGTCCTTTCTCATTCAGAACTATAGTCCCTTATACTGTGATGCAACTACCTTCTTTTGCTGTAAAGGTTACTCTGATTTTATGGTTATTGACAGTTCCCTCAACTTCCTCTTCTGAGACATATCTAGGATTGAATTCTGAAGAATGAATTTATACCCCTACATCTTACGAAGTACCTGTATGACCCAAGAATTCTATACTTTATCTATTCATTGTTCATCTCTAATTGTATCAGACCTTTTTAAGCATCTTTAATAGTCAGGAAATAGACATTCCTTTTTTGGAAAAAAAAATTAAAAGCCCATAACTGCAAACTAAGAAATGGCTCATACTTTGAGAATACATAAATGAAAAGATAGGGAGTTTGTGTTAGTAAAGGAATGGTTTTGACTAATGAATCCACTTTATGTAGAAAGAAGACTAAGTATTGTAAATATAGTGATAAATATAATTTAAAATAGACATTTTTCTGGGACACCTGGCTGGTTCAGTTGGTGGGTCATGTAACTTCTGATCTCAAGTTTGTTAGTTCAAGCCCCATATTGAAGGTAGAGCTTACTTAAGAAGAAAGAAAGAGGGAGGAAGGGAGGAAGAAAAGAAAGACAATTCTGGAAAGAAGAGTTATGTACTATAATAATAACTTAACTGAAATGGACAGATATATTCCCAGTGCCTATCAACAAAAATGTTATGCACATTTAAAGAAATTTAGCTAATTTGGGCTAATATATCCCAAGGTGTACATACCATGGGTGTCTGTGTGGAAAGAAATGTGGACATTTTACTTTCTTATTTTATCTGTATTTTCTGAATTTTATATAATGATGATTAGGTATCTTATAATTAAAGAGATATTACTTTCAAAGTAAGATTAAAAGAGACAAAGATAAAATCAGTATGCCTTGAGCTTTTATGAACTTTACAAAATTTATGGGGGGGGAGGGTTGGTTTTTTTTTTTTTTTCCTTTCCTAGGAGAGAGAGAGAGACAGCGTGAGCAGGGGAGGGTCAGAGAGAGAGGGAGTCACAGACTGAAACAGGCTCCAGGCTCTGAGCCAGCAGTCAGCACAGAGCCCGACACGGGGCTCAAACCCACGAACCGCGAGATCGTGACCTAAGCGAAAGTCGGACGCTTAACCGACTAAGCCACCGAGGCGCCCCGAACTTTACAAAATTTAAATAAAGATAGAACTGAAACTAAACATTTATTTTGGCTCATATGTTGCTTTCTCAATTTTTCAGTGGAAGTGAAGAAGCTCTTTCCAATGAAGACTGTGAAAATGTTTACCACTTGGTGTACTCAGCACATCGCCCTGTTGCTGTGGCAGCTGGGGAATTCCTTCACAAAAAGTGAGTTAGTTATCTTTGAAAACAGATTCTAATTTTGTATTTTGTTTTGTTATTGTTTTAGAGTTAGGAAACGAAAGTAATAGTGACTAAAAATAGTGCTAGAAGTGGTCACTTCGAATTCTGGGGAGTGTAATTTCCTTACAGCATGTGCACATCACAAATCATATATCTGTAAGAATGATGTCCCTTGTGACTTACTTTTCCCTGAAATTTAAAAGGATGGTTCTTAGCTAGTGGTGTAAGTGGAGATTGGGGAAGTGCATGAAGTTTATAAAAGCTCCCGCATGAAGTTCATTATTTATATTTCATTTCACCAGGGTTTTTCCCCCCTCTTAAAATTCTTAGTTCTCATCACCTTCTCAACATGTGTAATCTAAAATCACCTTCAAAATGCCTCCCAACTTTTCATATTTTGTTGTTGTTGCTGTTTTAACTCTTTCTGTGGGGGGGTGAAGATTATTTTAATCAGTAATTTATAGTGATTCTGAAAGCTATATATACAGTTGCAGCTTAAGTAAAAAGCAAACCTTTATCTTTTTATTTAAAAGGCTTGAGCTAATGAGACTTTATGAGTATAATTAAATGTTCTTATGAAATACACTTCGATGGTGGCCTGCTGTATGTTTTGTAATTTATTAGTAAATCATTTTTAAAGTGTAAACATTTTTGGGAGGGGACTGCATTTTACTTTTTTTTTTTTTATTTATAGATTTAACTTTAGTGACTAATCGTTGGCAGGTGAACCCAAAAAGTCTACGACATGTAGTAATTTGTGATTATGCTAAACACAGATATAAATCATGCACTGGACATCTGTTGTGCATGGGTGATTAACTTTGATAATGAGCAGGCCTGGCCCTCCATTCAGCATCTGCTTCTCAGTGCTGCAACAACAGACTGTTCTGTACTCAGTGGTACCTCTCAAAGTGGGAAAAGTTTCTTCTATGTGAAAAATCTTTAAGAACGCAGCTGGCTTGTAGCACATACTGGTAATGAAAGTAAGGAAGAAAGTCCACAGATTTTTAGGCATGACTTTTTTTTAAGTAATATATTGAATTTGCCACTGACTGGGACATCTATGGCTAATAAAATAGTTCTATTTCCATATTTATCTAGAGGTGTTGTCTGTCACAAATATCAAGGGTGTACTATAGTCTCCTTTTTTTTTTAAACTTTTTTTTTTTTTTAATTTATTTCTAGGAGAGAGAGAGAGACAGCATGAACAGGGGAGGGTTAGAGAGAGAGGGAGACACAGACTCTGAAATAGGCTCCAGGCTCTGAGCTAGCTGTCAGCACAGAGCCCGAGGCGGGGCTCGAACCCACGAATCGCGAGATCATGACCTAAGCGAAAGTCGGACGCTTAACTGACTAAGCCACCCAGGCGCCCCAAGGGTGTACTGTAGTCTTAATTTTCCTTCCCTTTCCAAGACTGTCATATTCTTGTTAGTCTCTGTTCTCTACTTGACTTTCCAAAAGCTTTGTGTTTTAGAATTTATTACTTTTATAGTTTCTGTGAAAAAAATAGATTACCGAGGTTGGTTGGTTCTCTACATAATAGAGGCCATAAACTGGCAGCACTTGTGTCAGAAAGACCCTTGGATATATCTTATTTTATCTACATTATATTTTGCTAAGTTTGTTATACTTGCTAAAAAGTTTAAAATTGGAATGTTGGCGGATGGGGGCAAGATGGCAGAGAAGTAAGGAGCTCTGTACTTGCACTCACGCCCATACCTCACACGGAAAAGATCTGGAGCCATTGGAAACCTTACGAAACCTGAGAGATTGGGAGAAAAAGGATGCAGAATCCACTGAAAAAGCCTTCTAACGTGAGTGCGAACTGGGGAAGATAAAATCGGGCCGGAATCGGAGACTCCAGAGTCGGAGGCGATCCCCCTCTGCAGGGAGTGAGAGGGTAAAAAGAGTCCAAAACAGAAAAACCTCCGCCTGGGGGAAAACCTCCCCTCGGGGCATAGAAACACTCTACGTGCCAAATACCTACACGCCAGGTCCCCTCGCGCCAACTGGTCCCGGAGGTGCTGAGCACACAGACTGCTTCTTTGTGCTGGCTCCTGGCTGGGTGGACTTCTAGAGTAGCGGCGCACCTGCCGCCATTGTCCTCCCGGTTGGCTTGGGCCCCTGGAAGAGCCGCACGCGGACACCGGGCATCGGCGCTTTTGGTAGGCTGGAACTCTAGAGGGAAGGCAAAGAGCTAAAAACAGGGAGATTTGTCCACGAGTTCGTGTTTCGGATGATGAGACGTAGAGGGACCTGGTTTTCCTCACTCCAGCGGCTCGGGCTCAGCACATCCGGCAGACAAGCCCCCGCCCCTGCTCGCCAGCCCGACCCAGGGAAGGAAGCAGCAATTCTGACTCCACCCCCAGAGCCAGGCAGGAGGCCTGGAATTGCCCCGAGGGATTTGCCTGGGAATTTGTGTCTAAGGCAATTTCAGCGGGGAGCTTGGACTGGGATTTGGAGACTGGGACTGGCCCGGGTTGAAGAGTGCAACCAACTTTGGCTGTGGTCCCAGTACAGGGTGTTTACATGCCCAAAAAACCGAGGTGCAGCACTTGGTTCAAGAAGGGACTGGAGCACCGCCACTCTCCACCCCACAACCTCCAAGGCAGAAATCCCGCCTGACGCATTAGATCACACCACGCCCATCCCTGCTTGAGAGCTGCCCTCCTCCCTTGTTTTTTTTTTTCTTTGTTTTTCTCTTTTCTTTCTTTTTTCCCCCAGAACACTTACCGGATTAACTCTGGTCACCAGTCACCGGCTTGCTTAAAAAATGGCAACTAATCCATTCTGTAGATGTAAATTCTACAACTACCGACATTTTCATCTCTTTCACTCAGGAGTAATTAGACGATATAGTCTCTCTGGATAATACCAGCGCCCTTCTCTCACCTATCCAACCATATTCTACCCTTTAGCTCTTCGAAAAAAGCTTCTTATCCCTTCTGACTGTTCATTCTGTTTGCAATTTTGCCTCATCCCCGCCCTGTCCTCTCTCTCTTTCTCTAACCTCTTCAACCAGCACTGCATAAACAAGGCTATTTAACTGTAGCTGGGAAATCCGGTTTATGCTTTAAACCGTTCTTTCTCCATCGGTTTCCTCCTTTTTTCCTTTTCATTTCTCCCTTTTGACCCTTTTATGTATTTTATACTCTCTATTATTCGCCCTCCCTCCTCCATCTTTTCTCGTAACTTTTTCGTTTTCCCTCTCGGTTTGCATGTTAGTTGAATTACTCTGTGCATTTGTGTGCCCCTGCTCCCTGTGTGTTTGTCTGTCTGTTTTCTTTTTCAGGGCTACCTCAAGAAACAAGCCAGAGTACACAGGTGGAGAGTCCCAAATATCACTACAAATAGGAAAATAAAATAACCAAGGTCCCAACAAGAGAGACCAAGAAATACCATTCAAAAAACACTCTCGGAAAGGATAGGCCCTGGACAGTCAAAGAGTCTTCTTGGATACAGCAACGCTCATAGGTGCAGAGAGCATAACAGGTCTTTAAACTAACAAGAGCTAGAAAGGTAATGAAAATGACGAAACGAAAAGGCTCCCCTCCAAAGAAACTCCAAGAAGAAATGACAGCTAATGAACTGCTCAAAACAGATATCAGCAGCATCACTGAACAAGATTTTAGAATAATAATGGTAAAATTAATAGTTGGGCTTGAAAAAAGCATAGGGGACATCAAAGAAACTATGGCTACAGACAGAATGGAAAATAAAAATAGGCATGAAGAATTAAAAAATGCGATAAATGAGATACATAATAAATTAAAGGCCTCCAATGTACAATTGAAGAGGCAGAAAGGAGAATGAGTGATTTAGAAGACACCATTAGAGAAAAAGAGGAAACTGAGAAAAAAAGAGACAAACTGATCCAGGAACATGCAAGAAGAGTTCGAGAGCTCAGCGACACGGTCAAACGCAACAATATCCGTATCATAGGAATCCCAGAAGAGGAAGAGAGGGGGAAAGGTGCTGCAGGAGTCCTGGAACAAATTATAGCAGAGAACTTCCCCGACCTGGGGAAGGAAGTAAATGTGGAAATACAAGAGGCTCAGAGGACTCCCCTCAGACGTAACTTGAATCGATCTTCTGCACGGCATATCATAGTAAAAATGGCAAAATACAAGGACAAAGAGGATTTTGAAAGCAGCTAGGGAGAAAAGGGCCCTCACATACAAAGGCAAACCTATCAGAGTGGCGACAGACCTATCTACTGAAACGTGGCAGGCCAGAAAGGAATGGCAGGACATCTTCAATGTGATGAACGGAAAAAATATACAGCGAAGAATCCCCTATCCAGCAAGCCTGTCATTCAAAATAGAAGGAGAGATAAAAGGCTTTCCAAATAAACAGAAGTTGAAAGCATTTGTCACCACGAAGCCAGCCCTACAAGAAATCCTGAGGGGGATGCTCTGAAGGAAATGTTGCAAGGAACAAAGATACCAGAGACACCACCACAAACATGAACCCCACAAAAGACACAAAGACTCTAAACCCACATATTTCAATAACAACACTGAATGCAAATGGGCTGAATGCTCCAATCCAAAGACATAGGGTAGCAGAATGGATACAAAAACAAAATCCATCTATATGCTGTCTACAAGAAACTCATCTTAGACTGGAATATACCTTCAAATTAAAAGTAAGGAGATGGAGAAATAAATATCATGCTACAAGAAATCAAAAGAAAGCTAGAGTAGCTATGCTTATATGAGACAAACTGGACTTTAAGTTAAAGACAATAACAAGGGATGAAGAAGGGCATTACATAATAATTACAGGGTCTATCCATCAGGAAAAACCAACTGTCATAAATGTCTACGCACCAAATATGGGAGCACCTAAATATCTAAAACAATTAATCACAAACAGAAATAAGCTTATAGATAAGAATGTGCTAATAGCAGTGGACTTTAATACTCCCCTTAAAGCAATGGATAGGTCAACCAGACAGAAAATCACTAAAGAAATAATGGACTTGAAAGACACATTGGACCAGATGGATCTGACAGATATATTCAGAACTCTACATCCTGAGGCCAGGGAATTCACTTTCTTCTCAAGTGCGCATGGCACATTCTCCAAGATAGATCACATCCTGGGATATAAAGTAGCCCTCAATAAATATAAAAGAATTGAGATCATACCATGCACACTCTCAGATCACAATGCTTTGAAACTTGAAGTTCATTACAGGAAGAAGTCTGGAAAACCTCCAAAAAGATGGAGGATAAGAACACCATACTAAAGAATGAATGGGCCAATCAGGCAATTAGAGAGGAAATTTAAAAATATATGGAAACAAATGAATATGAAAACACAACAATCCAAACTCTATGGGATGCGGCAAAGGCAGTCCTAAGAGGAAAGTACATTGCTCTCCAGGCCTATTTCAAGAGATTAGAAAAAGCGCAAGTGCAAAATCTAATAGCTCACCTAAAGGAACTAGAGGCAGAGCAACAAGAACGCCCTAACCCAGTAGAGGAAGAGAAATAGTAAAAATTAGAGCAGAAATAAACAACATAGAGACCAAAGAAAGAATTGAACAAATCAATGAAACCAAGACTTGGTGTTCTGAAAAATAAACAAAATTGACAAACCTCTAGCCAGACTTTTCAAAAGAAAAGAGAGAGCACCCAAATAGACAAAATTATGAATGAAAATGGACTTATTACAACCAACCCCTCAGAGATATAAGCAATTATCAAGGAATACTATGAAAAATTATATGCCAACAAATTGGACAACTTAGAAGAAATGGACACATTCCTAAAAACACACTCACTACCAAAACTCACACGGGAAGAAATAGAAAATCTGAATAGATACAAACGAGTGAAGAAATCGAATCAGTTATCAAACATCTCCCAACAAATAAGAGCCCTGGACCTGATGGCTTCCCTGGGGAATTCTGCCAGATGTTTCAAACAGAATTAATCCCAATTCTTCTCCAGCTATTCCAAAAAATAGAAATCGAAGGAAAACTCCCGGACTCATTTTATGAAGCCAGCATCACTCTGATTCCCAAGCCAGACAGAGACCCAGCAAAAAAAGAGAACTACAGGCCTATATCCTTGATGAATACGGATGCAAAAATTCTCAACAAGATCCTTGCAAATCGAATCCAGCAGCATATCAAAAGAATCATCCACCAAGATCAAGTGGGATTCATTCCTGGGTTACAGGGCTGGTTCAACATTCGCAAATCAATCAATGTGATACATCATATCAATAAAAGAAAAGATAAAAACCATATGATCCTGTCAATAGATGCAGAAAAAGCATTTGACAAAATACAGCATCCCTTCTTAATAAAGACTCTCGAGAAAGTTGGGATAGAAGGAACCTACTTAAACATCATCAAAGCCATCTATGAGAAGCCTTCAGCTAACATCATCCTCAACGGGGAAAAACTGAGAGCTTTCCCCCTGAGATCAGGAACACGACAGGGATGTCCACTCTCACCACTGTTGTTTAACATAGTGCTGGAAGTCCTAGCATCAGCCATCAGACAACAAAAGGAAATCAAAGGCATCAGAATTGGCAAAGAGGAAGTCAAACTTTCACTCTTCGCAGATGACATGATACTCTACATAGAAAACCCGACAGACTCCACCAGAAGCCTACTAGAACTGATCCAAGAATTCAGCCAAGTTGCAGGGTACAAAATCAACGTACAGAAATCGGTTGCATTTTTATACACCAATAATGAAGCAACAGAAAGAGAAATCAAGAAACTGATCCCATTCACAATTGCACAAAAAACCATAAAATACCTCGGAATAAACCTAACCAAGGATACAAGAGATCTGTATGATGAAAACTATAGAAAACTTATGAAGGAAATTGAAGAAGACACAAAGAAATGGAAAAACATTCCATGCTCATGGATAGGAAGAATAAATATAGTTAAGATGTCATTACTACCTAAAGCACTCTACACATTCAATGCAATTCCAATCAAAATTGCACCAGCATACTTCTCAAAACTAGAACAAACTATCCAAAAATTTGTATGGAACCACAAAAGACCCCGAATAGCCAAAGTAATACTGAAAAATAAAACCAAAACGGGAGGTATCACCATCCCAGACTTCAGCCTCTACTACAAAGCTGTCATCCTCAAGACAGTATGGTATTGGCACAAAAACAGACACATAGACCAATGGAACAGAATTGAGAACTCAGAAGTGGACCCAAAAGTATACAGCCAACTGATCTTTGACAAAGCAGGAAAGAATATCCAATGGAAAAAAGACAGCCTTTTTAACAGATGGTGTTGGGAGAACTGGACAGCAACATGCAGAAGAATGAAACTAGATCATTTTCTCACACCATGCACAAAAATCAACTCAAAATGGATAAAGGACCTGAACGTGAGACAGGAAACTATCAACACCCTAGAGGAGAAAGCAGGAAACAACCTCCTTGATTCCCCACCGCAGCAACTTCTTACTTGACACATCCCCAAAAGCAAGGGAATCAAGAGCAAAAATAAATTATTGGGACCTCATCAAGATGAAAAGCTTCTGCACAGCAAAGGAAACAACCCACAAAACTAATAGGCAACCAGCGGAATGGGAAAAGATAGTTGCAAATGACATATCAGATAAAGGGTTAATATCCAGAATCTATAAGGAACTCACCAAACTCCACACCCGAAAAACAAACAACCCAGTGAATAAATGGGCAGAAGATATGAACAGACACCTCTCCAAAGAGGACATCCAGATGGCCAACAGACACATGAAATGATGCTCAGCATCCCTCCTCATCAGGGAAATACAAATCAAAACCACACCGAGATACCACCTCACGCCAGTCAGTGGCTAAAATGAGGAAAACAGAGAACTCTAGTTGCTGCGAGGATGTGGAGAAACGGGCACCCTCCTACACTGTTGGTGGGAATGCAAACTGGTACAGCCCCTCTGGAAAACAGTGTGGAGGTTCCTCAGGAAACTAACAATATAACTCCCCTAGGACCCAGCAATAGCACTGCTAGGAATTTACCCAGGGGATACAGAAATGCTGATGCATAGGAGCACATGGACCCCAATGTTTATAGCAGCACTCTCAACAATAGCTAAAACATGGAAAGAGCCTAAGTGTCCATCAACGGACGAATGGGTCAAGAAGATGTGGTTTATCTGTACAATGGAATGCTACATGGCAATGAGAAGGAACGAAATTTGGCCATGTGTTGCAACCTGGATGGAACTTGAGGGTGTTATGCTGAGTGAAATAAGTCAGGCAGAGGAGGTCAAATACCATATGTTTGCACGTATAGGAGGATTGGGAGGAACTTAACAGAGGACCATGGGGGAGAAGAAAGGGGGAAAGGGAGAGAGGCAAACCATGAGAGACTCTTGAATGCTGAGAAACAAACTGAGGACTGATGGATGTGGGGGGGCGGAGGGAGATGGGCATGGAGGAGGGCACTTCTGGGGACTAGCACTGGGTGTTATATGGAAACCAGTTTGACAGTAAACTATCTGTAAAAAAAAATAAATAAAAAATAAATTTGGAATGTTTTACGTAAAAATCCACAAGTGTAAGCCTTGTTATTTCTTATTTCTTTGTGAAAATGAAACCAAATCATATTCAAATGGAAAGTTCACTCAATAAGTTTGTTTTGCCTTGCATACAGTTTGAGAACTTGTGATTCTTAGTGATGTCTTTGAGCATTCGTCCACCATTTCATATTGTAATGTTTTAAAATCTTAACAAGTAAGCTGTAGAATAACCCCAGGAGTTCTGTGATTAAGTTTAAAAGAAAAATAAGCATGCGTGCACATACACACTAGGTCTGTTTTGTAGTTTAGTTTATAAGCTTATATATAAGCTTAACCATACATCCATAAATTAGTAAACCATAACCTGAAATGAGTATTTTAATGTCATCATAAAGTCTGTAATTTAGTTTTGGAAAGATTAGGTTAATTCCTCAGTACCTTATATAATTATAATCATCTAATTTTGTACATTTCAGTTATAAGGACCCTCTTTTTTTACCATTTGTTCTTCTGAAAGCCACCCAAGTAAACAGAACTTTCTTTTATATCAGTCTGATAGCTGTGCTGATGTAGCTTCAAAGTAATGCTCTAATCTTCCCCCCCGCCCCACTATATAGCTTCCCCATCCTTTCTTCCCCAAAATATTCAACTTCCCTTTACTCATTTTCTGCGTGAGATTGGTTTACTTTTAGGTCATATGAAATTGTTTTTCCCTTCATTCATTTATTTAGGCTCTCATCTGAAAGCCCAACTGTAATTTCCATAATTAAACCATCATACACTGTATCCCTATTCCTCTTTTATTTTTCCTTATAACACCTCAGTTAGCACAATTTATCTACTATTTATTTCTTTCCATTAGAGTGAGATCTCAGTGAGAATAGGAAGTTTGTCTTTGTTCCCTGTTATATTGCATTGAGCTAGAGAGATACCTGGAAATAAGGCACCTATAGCAGTCCTTATGGTTTTTTTAGGATACATCTTACTAGCAAATGAAAATTTTCAAGTTCTATATTCATCATATTTTAGAAGTTTTGTCACTAAATGATATATTTTTTTTAAATTTCTGGCTTATGTCATTTTATTCTGTACTGGTTATTGAGTACTGTTTTTAGGAAATAAGCTGAAAAGAATGCTAGAACCAGTCGATGAAAGTATGAATTTTTATAATTGTTGAACACTTGTTTAAAATTCTGTAATAACTTGACTCTGAAATTAATATTTAAGAAAATCATACTATTTAAAATTATTCTAGTATCATATAGGATAAAAGTTTATTTTTTTCACAAATACTTGAATACAGATAAATTTAAAAACTTCCTTTTACAGTGTATAAATGATTGAATTGACAAAATTTGTTAGATCTAACCATTTTCCTGCCTATAAAAACATCAGTTACATGGTTTGAAATAAATCGTTTGATATCTGATAATTTGTTTTTTTTTAACACTGAAATAAGTTGTAAAGTGAAGGAAAAGACTAAAATTCATGTCTATGCAAATTCGTAACGTTCTTGTTTTGTTACTTATTTTCTAGGCTGTTTAGCAGACATGATCCACAAGCAGAAGAAGCATTAGCAAAGAGGAGGGGAAGGAATAGTCCAAATGGCAACCTCATCAGAATGCTGGTTCTTTTCTTTCTTGAAAGTGAGGTAAATTTTAACATAATTGTTTGTTTTATTTTTGTATTAGATTAAATTTTAAATAAAATTGTCATTTAATTCATTGTAATTAATTGATATTTTTCAATCCTATGAAAATAAGCCTTTTTCTTACAGAAATGCTTGCATGAATTTCCTGATTATAGAATTTCTATTTTGCCTTTTGTGGAAGTACATATGGAGGTGTGGGTCAACACTGAATATGGCTAGCAGTTTTTAAACTTTTATGGTAGTGTAGTACTGCATATTTGTTTGTTGTTCCTTTCTGTTTTTCTTGAATTTTTGCCTGTAGCTTTTAAAGTATATATAGAGCTCGTGAAAGTTGTCAGGCCTTTAAAACCATTAGGTCTAGGGGCGCCTGGGTGGCTTAGTCGGTTAAGCGTCCGACTTTCTCTTAGGTTATGATCTCGCGGTTCGTGGGTTCGAGCCCCACGTCCAGCTCTGTGCTGACTGCCAGCTCAGATCCTGGAGCCTGTTTCAGTCTGTGACTCCCTCTCTCTCTGACCCTCCCCTGCTCACGCTGTCTCTGTCTCTCTCTCCTAGAAATAAATAAAACGTTAAAAAATAAATAAATAAATAAAACCATTAGTTCTAATTTCTTTGAAAATTGCATTGTTTAAAGAGAAATAAAAATATGAATTTAAATGTTTTAATGAAAAGATTACAATCCCCTTAGCAGTATTTCCATGTGACATTTTGATGTTAGTTATCACTTAAATAGTTTTGTAATTAACATTCATAATCTAGTATCTATCAGAATCTGCTTTCACAAGTGAACTTTGGTTTGCCCACTTAAAATGCTCTTTGTTATTAGAACTATATTTCCTACTGCTGTTATGACACTGAGTGAATGGCAAACTAACCCTAAAGAGTCCCTGAATGAATACACTACTTGGCTTAGAATTGAGTGGAAACAGAGTTACAAAGAAAATGAAGAATATCTAGAAATCTTGGATCCTGAATTTTACCTGGAAAAATATTTTTGATTTGTGTTGGAATGTCCAGGAAGTTGAGATACTTCAAAGATTCTTACTGTTCCAATTTAAAAGTGCTAAAGAAACTAGGAATGAGAAATAGGCAGCCTATATGAAAATTGAGATCAAAGAGAATTAGAAGCACTGTAAGTGAAATGAGTGGAATTAGGACGAAACAAGAGTTACTGATATTTTTTAAGCAAATTGGAATGAGCAGAGAATGAATAAAATCAGAAACAAAACCGTCTGGAGAGTTACATTTGAGTAAAGGATGTTTTTGGAACAGTGTTTTAAATATGTATAGAAATTACATGGAGATCTTGTTAAATAACATGCCAGTTCTAATTCAGTAGCTCTGGGGTGTGTGGCAAATTATAAATATTTTTAGATGCATATTTATGATGTTTATGTCTCTAGTCCAGAGACTGACCATACTTTATGTGGTAAGGGTTTAAAATATTATTTCTTAACAAAGCAAGTGTAGATATATAATGGTGTAAAATACAAAATACTTGTAAGCTTTAAGATAAAACACTAAATTCTCAGTATCAGATTTGTGATAGGCCATTTCAAGTTATATCTTTAGCCACTTAGGTTTTAAAGGAACAGGATTAAAAGTATTATGCAAAATCAGGTCCTATATGAAAATTTGACTTTAATAGCAAAATAGTTTCAAAAATTAATATAGGTGAGATATGCAAATACTATTTTTTTAATGTGTATTTATTTCTAGGTTGGGGGAGGGACAGAGAGAGAGAGAGAATCTCAGGCAGACTCTGCATTGTCAGTGCAGAGCCCAGTGCAGGGCTCAGTCTCAGGCACCATGAGATCATGACCTGAGGCAAAATCAGGAGTCAGACACTTAACCAGCTGAGCCACATGGGCACCCCTATGCAACTACTATTTAAACTATTTGTTGAAAAGTTTAAGGAATATGATAATCGGAACTAATTGAGCATGGTTATTAATTGAAGAAAAAATTTTCGAGTCTCTGAAAGCACAAGGACTTTTTGATATGTTAAAAGGTATTTAGTTTTACAATTTCATCTTTTAGTCAAAACAGTAATTTATAATGTATATTACCATTCTCTGTCCAGGTGGCATTCCTGTATTTCTATGTTTACTGCTGTTTACTAAAGTGTTATAACAAGATTAAAATATATTTCTCACTTCTCTATGGCATTCTTGTCAGTTGCAATAGTAACTGCAAATCATATTTTAAAGTTTTATTTGATTCATAATCATAATATGCTCTTTACACCCTCCTTTGTTTCACAAGAAACATTGTTAAAATCTCTCTCCTTATTCTGTAAAACTAGTGTACATCTGGAGCTGAATGCTTATTAAAGCCATAATCTTATGGTGGGATTCTGATGGTGTCCTACTCTGAATTCCTCTTTGTTTTACTACAACACGTTAATTAGTAATATTTTAGTAATAGGCTTATGTAAAGTAGAATTGTAAGAGACCCTACAAGTCATAACATGGAATAAATCTAGCTTAGGGGCATCTGGGTGGCTCAGTCATTTAAGCATCCGACTTTGATTCACGTCAGGATCTCACGGTTCAGTTCATGAGTTCGACCCCAGCTTTGGGCTCTCTGCTGTCAGTGCAGAGCCTGCTTTAGATCCTTTATTCCCCTCTCTCTCTGCGCTTTAACCCCCACTCAAAAAGAAATAAACATTTAAAATTTTTTAGAAAAGCATCAGTGTAGCTTATAGATGAATTAGCCAGTCAGTTAACTAGGATTAACTGAAGGGATTATCATACTGCTTTTTTTTTTTTAACTGAATGATGAATGACGTTTTAGTAATAGAATTCTAAAATACTGAATTAAAAGAGGTTTGTACTATGAAGTAGTTTCCCTGAATTACAGGTGAAATAATAGCGATTAAGAGATAGGTCTAAATAGTTTTAATTTTCTTTTCTTTTTGTATCAGAAAGTAACATTTTAAAGCCAACACAACCTTTATAGCAGTCATTGATTTTAATGATAAAATACCTTGTATATTTTAGATGTGTGACAATTGGTACTTGAATGTGGTAAGTCCAGGTTTCCCTATAGCTAATGTGACCATAGAACTTACTGTACAAACTGATGCTTTTCAGAGTGACAAAGATGCTATTAATAATTATTCCACAGCAACTGGCATAGCCTAGTACATTGCTAGATGATAATGAAGTATGGTCACCTTCCTTCTAGGCATTTGAAATGATGAAGTTAATTGTATCAATCCTTTAAGACAGAAAATTAACAAACTTATTGACATATCCAAGATATCTCCACAGAGTGCTCATGAATGATAGTACATAAATGATAACATTTCTTGGTGTATATTCAAGATTCAGCAATAACTGGCTCTATTTCAGTAGAGAATAAAACCCCATATAAATATTTAGAATTTTAAGCTTAGTAACTTGGGATAATTATTTTCATTGTGAGTGATTTTTCATAAAAAGAATCAAAGTAAGATTCCATTATGCCGTGAATTCTTTATTGTATTTAACCACTTAGCAGAGAAGTCAGCTGGCAGAGAAAATTTCATGTAAAATATTATGAGTAACTTTGAAGCCAATTAAAGATGAATCAGAATATACCCAAAAAATTATAATTAAAGTCACCAGGGAAATGAGATTGTCTTACATATATGTTTAGAGGAGACCCTATAAAATCAATTTATGTTATTATGTATTTTAGAAATAAATGTAAATGTAATTTTAATTACTTGGTATACAGTGACTATTGAGTTACCTTTTTAAGATCTAATTCCTGAAGATTGCTTCCAGATACTTGATTTTCATGCTGTTTTTATAAAATTATGATACCAAAAACTATTCTTAGAAACTTTATTTTTGTTTCATTTTTTAGGATTCCACATCCTTTTTATTCCCAGGATTTTTTATGGCCATTAAGAAAGCTTCAAGAAAAAAAAAAAAAAAAAAAAAGAAAGCTTCAAGACGCTCCTTTTGATAGCTTTATCTTTCATTACCAATAGAAGGTCCTTGGTATAAAGTGTCTGAAAGATGATTACATGCTTTTACTGGCCATGTTAGAACTTTTTATCAGACATGGACTTACATGGTATTCTTAAGGAGATTTTAGACTAGCAAGTTATGTGATCTTCACAGATGCCCCAAGACAGAAAGACTGTATCATAAACATTATGTCAAGCTAATTCCTGACCGACCATGTTATACTAATTATTGTTGTTCATAGTAATGAATTTGAAACTTATAATCAGAAAATGGGCCAACATATTATCATGTCCTTCTGGTATACACAGAAGTTTGCAAGATCTGGTCACTAGTGTTAACAGAAAGGATTCTACTAAACCACCACCTTAACTAATCAAAAAGATAAGGAAATTGTCAAAGAAGTTAGCAACTTCATTGAGAATATTGGTTATCACATATAAAAAATTTCTGGAACAGTGACAATATTCCTGAGCTAAGTTTTAATATGCTGTGGTTCCAGGCATAGAGAAGTCATTTTTTAAAATGCCAATGGTAATAGAATTATACTACTTAAAGCCTTGAGTTGTGCCTGAAAACTTCATGCTGGATATGTCAAGATGAAAGAACTGTGAAGAATTTGTGGAAGCTATAAAGTACATGATTATGAATTCTGTTAGCATTAAATTACCTATAGCCCCATACAAGACACAAAAATAGAGGAAAAATTTTAGAGATTTCCTGGTAAAAATCTGAAATAAACCAATGGTGAGAGCAGACCAGGCTAGAAAAAGGATTAAGCTACATGAAGTAATTAAGTGGCTGCCTTTAGTTGAGCTTATTATTCATTTTAGAAACATATTTGGGATGTGGACCTTGGTCTGAGAACAAAGAAGTTGTTGTATGCCCCAGGTAATTTATGGCCACCAGGAGGATGTACCCTTCCCCTGTACATCAAGGAACCCAGGACCTTGCAGTTAGACTTTAAGAAAGGGATTCTAGCTTCTAGTATTCTTAAGTCTAGAGTATTAACACTATATAGCTAGCAACCAAGAATCATTGAAACTTGAACAAGCAGCACAAAACCCAACATACTGATGAAAATTTTGATTAATTTCCCTGGATGTAAGAAGTTATTATGAAAGAGGAGGAGAGTTCACAGAATTTAAAAACATGACTTCCAGAATTTAGAGGTGAGGCAGATCATTAAATGGCCCAAATGAACATGATCAAAGATTGGCTATAGACTAAACCAAGGTAGTTTTCCAGAAGGTAGTACAAAAGAATTGTGAAAAGGAAATTAAAAGACAGGAAGTATGGATAAAGTTTTATTAATCTAGTTAGGAGTTCTGTAACGAAACAGAACAGAGAGGAGGATGCTAATCAAAGGATAGGCATTTAAAATGTTTACTACCCGTGTACCCTGTATACAAAGTATTACTTGAGGATGTTTTCTAGAAAAATAAAAAATGAATACACTAAGAGGAAAATAAGAAATGTCAATAACATTGGTGAGCAAATAAGTCTGAAAAAAACTTGAAACTAAACCTAAATATATGGCTGTGAAGTTTAAGACAAACTTCTAAAATTATTCTTAAAATGTAGGAGTGTAAACTTAGATGAAGGAAACTAAATAAATGTGTCAGGGTCCTTAGTGATGGAAAAATAGAAGTTAGAAAATCAACTGAAAAAAGCACTGATAAGACAAGAACATGTCATCAGTAGAGCACAGAGAATCATGCCAGGAATATTACCATTATCAGTTAATAAATGTCTAATTGGATTAGCATGCTTTATAAAAGGCAGATTGTCATTTAGGGTGAAATAAACAAATGTAAAGTGTTATTTTTGAAGCACATTATGGGGCACCTGGGTGGCTCAGTCGGTTAAGCGTCCGACTTCAGCTCAGGTCATGATCTCATGGTCTGTGGGTTCGAGCCCCACATTGGGCTCTGTGCTAACAGCTCAGAGCCTGGAGCCTGTTTCAGATTCTGTGTCTCCCTCTCTCTCTGACCCTCCCCAGCTTGTGCTCTGTCTCTCTCTGTATCAAAAATAAATAAACTTTAAAAAAAGAAAGAAAAACACATTAAAACCCAGGAAGTTTACAAATAAAAATAGGAAGTAAACAAGCTGGGTAAAGGCTAGATATAATTAACTAATGCTTAAAGAAAGCTGAGGAGACGTTATCATATAAGATAAACCAGAACTGAGGACCAAACATATTGAGAGAGAGGGGATGTTTTGTATGTAATGAAGGTCTAATCCACCAAAAATATAGTTGTGAATCTTTTTATACCTGTTTTACAGACATAATTAACATGTGCACATAGTCAAGCATAAAAGCAAGTTTATTTAACATACAGGGGTTTTTTAATTAGACATAAAATCTATTATTTTAACTCTTTTGTAAGTATATAGTTCATTGTCATTAAGTACAGTCACATGGGTGTGCACCTATCAATATCATCCATCTCTTGAACTTTTTTTTTTAATGTTTTATTTATTTCTGAGAGAGAGACAGCATGAGTAGGGGAGGGCCAGAGAGAGATGGAGACACAAGGGTCCAAAACAGGCTCCAGGCTCTGAGCTAGCTGTCAGCACAGAGCCCGATGCGGGGCTCGAGCCCACGAACCATGAAATCATGACCTGAGCTGAAGTCACACTCAACTGACTGAGCCACCCAGGCACCCCTCTAGAACTTTTAAAAATCTTCCTGAAGTGAAACTCTATACCCATTAAATAATAACTCCATTCCAGCATAGGTTTTAATAGCTACAACTTTGAGACTATTGGTTTTTCTGTTTTCTGCTGCTATTTTTCATTTTTGAAACCAGGATGTACACCGCTTGAACCTGTCATTGATGGAATGATGTTACTGATGGCCTAGGAGTAGTTTTCTAGGATATGTAAATTTGGAAAGTTTGAATGTATATTACTGTAAACTTTTGCCTGTGTTCTTTCTAAGCAGTAATGCTAATCAGTATTATCGACTCTGGAGAAAATCATTGGAAAACTGTGTTTGTGCATATGCATGTGCATATGTGTGTGTGGCTTTCCTGAGGCATTTAAAGAACTAGAATGTAAGATTTGAAATACGATGGAAATGAAATAGAGAATTAAGGAGTGCAAATGAAGCAGAGCTTTAAATACATCATCAAAATGCACATAGAAGAATTAATAATTGAATTAAAAGTGAGGAAGAAAACCAGCTCACTTCTCAATTATGCTAGTATATCAGCAAACAACCAGTAGGCCTAAAAAGGAGACTTTCATAAATTTTGGGACCACTATTCATGATGCGAAAACGATTGTCTCTCACTAGTACAAGCACATAAAACTGAAATAAGAGTTGTATTAAATAGAACTTAAACTTTGTATGTGCTGTACACTCTTTTCTATGTTGCTTTTTTTAAAATTTTGGTTTCACTGTATTAAACTAGTTTTAACAACCAGTGAATGGGTTGAAATGTATAGTTTGAAAAACACTGATCTAGTTTTGGCTTTGCTGAATGTCATGAGCCTCAAAAATGGAAGAACTTTTTTACAATAAGGATGGAGAAGTTTGTTGTAGCAGAAACTAGAACAACACCAACGTCTCTACTTACCTTCTCTGTAGAGCTTCTTGAGTAATATCCTTCCATGGTGTAATGACTAACAAGTGGTAGAAAGCTTAGTGTGAAGTGTTTGATGAGGAACATGAGAGTGACTTGTTTGATGAGGAACTATCTGAACATGGATTCCAAAGAAAATTGTCAAGAGTAATGAGCACAAGAAAATTAGTTTGGGGTGAGATAGGACTGCATTGAGTTAAATGGAAATTAGAATAAGAAAGAAAAGAAAAAGAATAATTTAACATAACATTTTGACCTTGACCAAGAGGACAGATGTAATTAATTCTGATACCAAATTTTCAAATGGAATTCTGGGAGAAAGGAATATATTTCTTTTTTTTTTTTTTAAGCTAGTTATAGAAACAAACCAAGAATAATGAAAAGTGACCTTGATCCTATAGTAATTTCAGGAATTCTGTTAAGTAGGTATGTTTTCAGTGTCCTCATCTATAAATGATGTCGTTAGATTAGGAGATCCTTAATCTTGTTACTGAAAATAAAACAAAAATTGATCAAGGTCTTCATATTGCATCCTCATTATTGACAGTGGCATACAAATATGTTTATTGTTTTCTGAGTGGTGCTTGGAAATATTGTGACCAAGCCATTTCATTTATGAAGAAAATGGTTTATTAAATTGAAATATTATTAGTAGTTTCTTCATTAAATGTTCTTTAGTCACAGTTGATTTGTTATTTTTAGTTACATGAACATGCAGCCTACTTGGTGGACAGTTTGTGGGAGAGCTCTCAAGAACTATTGAAAGACTGGGAATGTATGACAGAGTTGCTATTAGAAGAACCTGTTCAAGGAGAGGAAGGTATAGTATTTTGACAAGTTGATTTACATGGTGTGGTGTTTTGGGTTTCCATGAATAATCGTACCATATCTCTATAGTTTATAACATCATTCTAGATTATGACGGCTACCATGCTGCACAAGTTTTTAAGAATCCGTATGTGTTGTGTAATACTCAAAATTTTCTTTATGCTGATTTGAGACACAAAATACTGATGTACTTAATGTAAAAAAAAAATGTGCACCTAGAATTTTATTATATTTATGTGTGAACTTGGAAACACCTTTGACACATAAGGATTTAATTAGAACACAGCCATCCCCCACTTTTTAAAAAAATTTTTAATGTTTATTATATTTGAGAGAGAGAGAGCAAGCAGAGGAGGGACAGAGAGAGAGAGAGACACAGAATCTGAAGCAGGCTCCATGTTAGCACAAAGCCTGACCGCGGGACTTGAAGTCACAGACTTCGAGGTCATAACCTGAGCTGATGTCTGCCGCTTAACCAACTGAGCCACCCAGACTCCCCGCTTTTGTTATATTCTCCTAAATGTTAAGTAAGTCATTTACCTAGTTTCAAGAAATAGGGAGAAATAATTGTATGACAGTTTCTGAAGTATTCATCTTATTACATGTAACATAATTAAGATGAACAACAAAATGGATATATATATTTAATAAAGTATTTATATTCTAATTCTAGAAGTGTAAATGAATATGAAAATGAATATGAGTTCCTTAAAACTAGAAATGCTTTTTCCTACAAATGATTTGTTTCTCAAACTAACACATAATTATACTTTAAAGAACTGCTATTTTACTTAATCCATACAACAGACCTGGAATATAGATACTTTGATATAAGTGACATTTGTAGTGAACTAAATATGGACTTCAAAAATCAAAAGAAATACATTCATATTTTTAACTCTTTTGTGACTAGTATCCTCATTTTTTCTCAGTCTTAGCTTCTTTTTCTTCATAATATGGAAGTTACTTTCTTTACATATCTTAATATGGTTTGTGTATTAAATAAGATAGTATACTGTTGATTCCCACTTATGTTTCCCCTACTGTTTTTTCTGTGCAGTTCAACCCTCTGGAATATAAGAACAAAATGAGCCATCTCCTGCAGTAGACTACCTGAACAGGTCACTAGGAGAGTGATCATCCCCCAGTGTTCTTTCCAAGCAGTGATGCTAATTCACATTATCTACTCTGACTTTAACAAACTCAGTGAGAAAAAAAAAAAAATTCTCTGCTTATTCATCTGTAAAAAAGAAAATTCTAAAAAATCTAGTGTAGATAATCTTCTGTGGTCATTTCTAATAGTAGATTTCTATGATCCAGGTACTGGATAAAGTATATATGGACAAATGGAATTCTTCAAAGCAGGAATCATTAATTTATTTATAATTTTAAAATATTTATTGACCACCTTCTGTATACTATAAACACTCAGGGTGCAGTCCTAAGCAAGGTCAGCTCACTGCCCATAGAGAAGTTTACATCTCGTGGGGAAGGCAGCTCAAAACCAAGTAAAAGAATAATTTCAGGAATTAATAAGTATGATGGATGATAATATTATGAGAGGTCCATCTTTAGATTGAATCCCTAAAGGAAGAATTCTCTGAGGAGACCACTTGTGAATCAAGAATCTGAAGGATGAGGAGGCTAGCCATGGGAAGTGTCAATAGAGGGCCTCCTAACTAGGGTAGATAGCAAATGCAGAGGGTCTGAAGCATGAATGATATTGTTATGTTCCAGGAGCTGCAATAGCTAGAGTGTACTGAACCAATGGCACAAGATGAGATAAAGCAGAAACCAGATAATGTAGAACATTTTAGTTTGTAAGGATATTTATTTAGTTCATTCTTAAGGAGCCATGGAAGGATTTTAAACAGGGAAGTGATATGATCCAATTCATATTTTAAGAAAAGTGGTATTTGCAAACATGGTTTGAATAGTCAGAAGACCAGTTTGATAACTGCCACAGTGGTCTCTATGGGAAATGATAATAAAAGTATAGAAGAGGAAGACGAATTATAAAGAAAGAAAAGAGCCCGTGGCTGAGTTTTAAAGATTGTGGATAGGGGACAAAAACAGGAAGAGCAAGAGAAAGAGCCTCTAGCAAGCTATCTATAAAAGGTAATAGGAAATTATTATACCCCATAAAAGCTCAATAAAGAGGATGTTCAAGAAACCTGTGGTTAATAATATATATATTACTGAGGAGAAGAAAGACTATGCAGAAATTATTAGCTTTAGTGATGATTTAGATTGTTGGTGACTTTTAAGCATTTCCTTTCAGTGGTAGGCAGGGAAAGAAGCCACAGTTCAAGGTGATATGAATAAAACATTAGTGAGGAAATGAAGATAATGTACAAAGAGGTTTCTAAAGGTTTAGAAAGTTGTATAGTTACCTGATAATTCATAGTACAAACAGCTACACATTTCTTTCCATCACTGTGGCTGTTCAGCTCTTTCCTGTGACTTACGGCTTGTTCTGCTTTCAAATTTTATTATTTGGCTTTGCTTTCATATCTCAAAGGGGATTTCAATTAAATTTTAACTGTTAACATGTTTTAATAATACCATGTCTAAATAGATGATTCAGAATTATAAACTAACAAAATTAATGGCATTGGACACTGTGTATAGGTTGGGTTATTCTTCAACACTAAGGATTTTTGTATAGGGTAGGGGAATGTTTCCATACTTGATATGTTATTGTCTCTCCTCACTTTCTATACAACTAAATTTTCTTCATAAGTAAAAGAGAATACATTTAGTTCATAGACAAACTTATTTCTTTTATCTGCAGCCAAATGGGAAAAAGTATGAAATTCTAAAATCATAAAAATAGAAACTTAGTTGTTTTATTGATGGGAAGCTTTTAACTATTATTAGGCTTTGGATCAAGGAGTAGAAATGGAAGAGCTGAAGCTATTCATGTGGCTTTCCCAAGACAGGTGGAACTTCATGTGTTTTTCCTAAGACAATTATAAAATGTTAAAACCAAAAAGTGATTAAGATATCCATACATATTCTTATACAGAATGATTTTAATACATAATAAAAAGGACAAGATTTTTTATGTGTTTGCCTTCTCTTTGCTATTGCCCAGTTTTTTTAATAATTTAACTTCTAAAGCTGAATCTCTTTTAATTTATACCTAAGTCTGTCTCTATAAACCCCATATCTTTTGGCCATAAATAAGTATACAGAGAAAGGGGGAGAGAAGCAGACAGATAGAATTAAGCTATTCAAGTTAGTGTCAAATTTCTATCTTTAAAAATATATAGGAATGAATTGGACAAGAAAAGCACAAAATCAGTGTGAAGAAAACTGTAACATTTTGTTAAATTGACATCAGATAAGATAAAGAGCTATGTTACTACATTCCTGAATGAATATATTATAAAAATGTCAGTTCGGGGCACCTGGGTGGCTTAGTCGGTTAGGCGTCCTACTTTCGCTTGGGTCATGATCTCGCGGTTCGTGGGTTCGGGCCCCGCATAGGGCTCTGTGCTGACTGCCAGCTCGGAGCCTGGAGCCTGTTTTGGGGTCTGTGACTCCCTCTCTCTCTGACCCTCCCCTGCTCACGCTCTCTCTCTCTCTCTCCTAGAAATAAATAAAACATTAAAAAAAAAAAAGGAAAGAAAGAAAGGATCTGTTAGATTCAAAGTACAAGCCAGACTGTGGAAGGAATATTAAAAAAAAAAAAAAAACAGTCAGTTCTTCCTGTATAAAATATATATATATATTTTTTAAATATCAGTGCAAGAAACCACCTGAGTGGTGCAGTTAGTTGAGCATTCGACTCTGGATTTTGCCTCTGATCATGACCCCAGAGTCATGTGATCAAGCGCCATGTCAGGCTCTACACTCAACATGGAGCATCCTTGGGATTCTCTTTGTCTCCCTCTAACCCCTCTCCCCCACTCATGCATGCTCATGCAATCTCTCTCTCTCTCTCTTTCTCTAAAATAAAAAAGTAAAATAAAATACTAGTTTGAATTCCAGTGAGTTTAAGCAAGTTCTTGAAGATGAGATGAGAGAAGGAACAAAGCAAAATGATTTCAAAGTTTACATAATTTTTTTTCTTTTGTTTAAAAGGTCGCATGGCATGGTGCTTAAGAGTACAGACCTTGGAGTAGACTGAGTTCATGTCTTGACTCCACTACTATCTGAGTAGTACTTTGAAGGTTATATAACAGTGCCTTACTCATAAAAAGTGCTTAATTAGGGGCGTATGAGTAGCTCCATCAGTTTAGTGTCCAACTTGGGCTCAGGTCATGATCTCACAGTTCACAAGTTTGAACCCTGCGTCAGGCTCTGTGCTGACAGCTCAGAACCTGGAGCCTGCTTCAGATTCTGTGTCTTCTTCCCTCTCTCTGCCCCCCCCCCCACTCATGCTCTGTCTTTCTCTCTAAAAAATAAACATGAAAAAAATTTTTTTCAGTGCTTAATTGTTTGCTATTAGCATTATAGAAATTAGAAATGTTTACAAAAAAAACTGAGTAAGGGAATCTTGTTGAACTAGATGTTCAGATTAGTTGAATGAAGTTATATATTAAGGTATAACATAATGCTGCTATCATCAAAATAGAATGGCATGATAATAGAACTAGACAAATGGATTAGTGAACCTAGAGAATCCAGAAATTGTCTAACTATATATGAGAGCCTAAAACATTTTTTAAATGTTTAAATGTGACATTTAAATGCAGGGAAAGCTAGTTTACTTAACAGTAGTGGAAGCTAATTGGCTCTTCATCTGGTGTAGGAATAAATAGGCCCATACTTCATGCTATCAGCAGAAACAAATTCCAGACAGAATAAAGGTATAAACTCTAGAGAAAGAGAGGAAATGAATTAGAAAATATATTTTTAGGGGCACCTGGATTGCTCACTTGGTTGAGCATCTGACTTCAAATCAGGTCATGATACTGCAGTTCATGGGCTCAAACTCTACTTCAGGCTCTGTGCTAACAACTCAGAACCTGTAGTCTCCTTTAGGTCTGTGTTCCCCTCTCTCTCTGCCCCTCCCCCGTTCTGTCTCTCTCACCCCCCCCCAAAATAAACATTTTTTTTAAATTAAAGAATAAAAGAAAATATATTCCAGTAATCTCTAGGACAAGGAGATCTTTGAAAGCAATATAAGAAACCCAGAAGCCTTTTTTTATCTATAGGTGTTAATGATGTTAGTTAACTTTGTGATAATCATTTCACAGTATATGTAAGATCATTATGCTGTACAGCTTGTAAAGTGTTATGTCAATTATATCTCATTAAAACTAGAAAGATTAAAAAAAAGCCAAAGCCATAGTACAGATGTGACTTTGTAAAAATTAACAATTTCTGTAAAAATAAATTCTAACAAAAGATACCATGAAGAATCTGACATCAAAAGGACAGACTTGGAGAAAGTATTGGCCTCATTCAAAAGACAAAGTGACTAGTCCTTATATGCAAGAGTTTGAGAAAGGTGAATAACAGTAGAAAAATGGGCAAAGAATAAATATAAAAATCTCAGAAAAAAGTTCTGAGCCAATAAAACAAGAAAATACATTTCACTAATAAGTACAAAGGAAGAAGCAAAATAACAATGAAATACCATTTTTCAAATTGGCAGAAATTAAAGGGATTTATGACATTTAGTGCTGGCTGGGGATATTAGGAGCCAGACATTATCATTTCGGTTGGAGATTTGGATTTCATAAATAACCTTATATTTATTTTAACCTTTGACCTATTACCCTGTCTCAGAATTTATTCTACAGAAACACAAGTATCAGTCACATAAATACATGTGTATTAATGATATTTATTACTGCATTGTTTATAGTGCAAAAATTTGGAAACAATTTGAGTAAAAGGTAGAAGGTTGACTAAATTACACAACACTCATTATGTAATAACTTAGTTATTTAAGAAGTTTATATGTGTATGTAGTGACTTGAAAGATAATTCAAAATCTGTTATTTTTAAAAATATGTATAACACACTTTTTAATTAGAAAAATATATCCTATTGTATGAACTTTAAAATGAACAGAAGGAAATACAGTAAAATTCTGGCATTGCCTAATTCAGAAATATGGTCTAAGATGACACTGCATGTTAGAAGAAACCAGTGTCCTCTTTTTCTTTCTAATATCTCTTTTGTGTTTGACTTCTAAAAAGTGCATATTACCTCTTAAAAAAAGAAAAAAGCATAGAACTTAATTAACCTCAGTCTTTAAAATAACCAGTAATAGAATAAGTTTGCACTTTTTTATAATTGTGTGTTCTCTTTAATACATGGTTATTATAAAACTATCTATTCATACTAATGCTTTTTGTTTCATTTTAGCAATGTCTGACCGTCAAGAGAGTGCTCTTATAGAGCTAATGGTTTGTACGATTCGTCAAGCTGCTGAGGCACATCCTCCAGTGGGAAGGGGTACTGGCAAGAGAGTAAGTTAAATTAGTGAGAAATCTATATAAAGACTTTTAATGTAATTAACTGTCTTAAATATTTGAAAATTTTGCCGGTATATGTATCCATAAAAACATGGAATGTCTGTAAAGGATACATGCTGTGTTCCTTTGTCTTTAGATCCTGTCTGCTGTACTTAGCTTTCAAAAATAGATTCTTTTCTTCTATGTTCCTGAGTACTTGCTTCTATTCTAGTACTTTAATAATTTTCACATTCATATCTGTTAAAAATGCAGAACGTCTCTGAAAGTAAACTGCCAAGTTTTACTCTTCCATTTAGCAACTGTTTAATCTTTGGATAGCTGATTATTTTACTTGTGTATTAATTCCCTTATTTGTAATATGGGGCTAATAATGCAAGTTTTATTGATTATAAAGATGAAATGAGATAGTCATTGATGGAAAGACCAGCTCTGGTGGTGTGCAGAGGTAGGTAATTCCTCTCTGTGAAGAAAAAAGAAGAAAGGGAAACTGCAAAATTTGTCAAAAAACCTTATCAAAGAGCTCTGGAAATTCACCAGAGATAAAAAGCAAATTGAGAAGCATTTGTTTTTGAAAAGTTACTAAAGCTTCAGGTAAAAGCAATAGGAGTCTACTACCTTCTTGCCTGGAATTTTAATGCACACACACCCATCCACACAGTTGACATCCTTGTACCAGGGTGGTACTGTCTGCAAAAACCAGCAGCTTTGCTCTCAGAGGGGCGGACTCAGTATGGTACAAATGGCAAAAGTCCAGAGCTTTGTGAACTAAAAATGGCAAACATGGTAGAAACAAACAAGGAAAACCCACAGCTGTGATACTTAGAGGTTGTGGTCCCAGATGGGAAGAACAGAGGACCAGCCAAGAATCTAAAAAATCCTGGATATGAGAAAGCCATAAAAGGATGAGATGAGGCATGCATCACTGCCTGACTGAAAAACCTGAGAAAACCCAGTGGAAAATAAAAGTCAAAGCAAACTTAGGTACTAGGTAGGCTTTGTTTTTTCTTTTATTAATTTTTTATTTTAATTCCAGTGTAGTTAAAATACAGTGTTTTGTTAGCTTCATATATATAATAGTGATTTAAGAATTCTGTACATTACTCAGTGCTCATGATGGTAAGTGTACTCTTTAATCCCCCAAGTCCCCACCCTCCTCCCCTCTGCATCAGTTCCTTCTCTGTAGTCTGTTTCTAAGTTTGTGTGTGTCTCTTTCTCTTTTCCTTTGCTCATTTGTTTCTTAAATTCTATGTATGAGTAAGATCATATGCTATTTGTCTTTGTCTTTACTTATTTCACTTATCATTATACTCTATAGCTCCATCCATGTCCTTACAAATGGCTAGATTTCGTTCCTTTTTATGGCTGAATAATATTCCATTGTGTATATATACTGTATCTTCTTTATCCAACTACCAATGGACACTGGGCTGCTTCCATATTTTGACTATTTTAATAATGCTGCAATAAACATAGAGCTGCATGTATCCCTTTCAATTAGTATTTTTGGGTTTTTTTTTTTTGCATTTTACCCAGTATTGCAATTACTGGATTGTGGAACAATTCTATTTTTAACTTTTTGAAGAATGTCTATACTGTTTTCCACAGTGGCTGCACCAGCTTGCATTCCCACCAACAGTGCATGAGTGTTCCTTTTTCTCCACACCTTTACCAACACTTGTCTCTTGAAGAACTGGCCGATCTTTGAATATACTTTCTAACCCGGGTCTCAGAGGGGAGAAGCGTTATAGATTGGAAGTATTTAAGCACAGACTCTGCCCAGATCATTGATTGACCAGTAATCTATTGAAACACTGAAGACTCCTAGGAAACAGGCTTAAAAACAAAAATAATAAAAATTCTAAGCAGAGGCCACACACATCATAGTAGAGACAGATTATGTATACAGTTCAAGATTGCATTTTTAAATAATGAAACTTAGAAATATCATTTAAAAATCCATAATTCCTTCACTGTATTACCTAAAAATATTGACTCTTCCAGAAAAAATTAAAACCATGTAAAGAAACAGTAAAATGTGACCGTACACTGGGAGGAAAAAAGCAAACAGTATAAATGACTTCTCATTAGGCCTAATTGTTGGATTTAGCAATTACTTCAGAAAATATGTTCATAGAATTATAGGAAAATATAACAAGGGATCTTAATAATGAAAAACTTCATGGAAATTCTAGAGGTGAACAGTACAGTGATATTTAAAATTCATTATTTGGGTTTAACAGCAAATTTGAGATGACAAGAAACATCCTACATGGACCTAGATTAACATTAATCATTCTGAAGAACAGAGAGGAAAGAAGATTGAAGAATGACAGAGCCTGAGAAATATGTGAAACAGTATTAAGTGTTTCAGATTTGTGTAATGAGAATTCCCGAAAGAAAGGATGAGAGAAAGAGACAGGAAAGAAAAACATTCGAATAATTGCCAAAATCTTCCCAAATTTGATGAAAACTATTAATCCACAGATAAAGAAGCTTAACAGAACTCAAGTAGTGAACACAAAAGATTTGTCTCTGGACAGAATAGTCACTCTCGAAAACCAAAGACAAAAAATCTTGAAAGCAACAAGGGAAAACATATGTAGAGGGCAGTTGTAATAAGATTACCAATTAATTTTTTATCAGAAACCATGGAGCCCAAAAGACAGAATGAAATATCCACTGAAAGAAAATTGCCAACCAAATTTTTATACACCAATGATGAAGCAACAGAAAGAGAAATCAAGAAACTGATCCCCTTCACAATTGCACAAAAAACCATAAAATACCTCGGAATAAACCTAACCAAGGATACAAGAGATCTGTATGATGAAAACTATAGAAAACTTATGAAGGAAATTGAAGAAGACACAAAGAAATGGAAAAACATTCCATGCTCATGGATAGGAAGAATAAATATAGTTAAGATGTCATTACTACCTAAAGCACTCTACACATTCAATGCAATTCCAATCAAAATTGCACCAGCATACTTCTCAAAACTAGAACAAACTATCCAAAAATTTGTATGGAACCACAAAAGACCCCGAATAGCCAAAGTAATACTGAAAAATAAAACCAAAACGGGAGGTATCACCATCCCAGACTTCAGCCTCTACTACAAAGCTGTCATCCTCAAGACAGTATGGTATTGGCACAAAAACAGACCCATAGACCAATGGAACAGAATTGAGAACTCAGAAGTGGACCCAAAAGTATACAGCCAACTGATCTTTGACAAAGCAGGAAAGAATATCCAATGGAAAAAAGACAGCCTTTTTAACAGATGGTGTTGGGAGAACTGGACAGCAACATGCAGAAGAATGAAACTAGATCATTTTCTCACACCATGCACAAAAATCAACTCAAAATGGATAAAGGACCTGAACGTGAGACAGGAAACTATCAACACCCTAGAGGAGAAAGCAGGAAACAACCTCCTTGACCTCCACCGCAGCAACTTCTTACTTGACACATCCCCAAAAGCAAGGGAATCAAGAGCAAAAATAAACTGTTGGGACCTCATCAAGATTAAAAGCTTCTGCACAGCCAAGGAAACAACCCAGAAAATTAATAGGCAACCAACGGAATGGGAAAAGATAGTTGCAAATGACATATCAGATAAAGGGTTAATATCCAGAATCTATAAGGAACTCACCAAACTACACGCCCGAAAAACAAACAACCCAGTGAAGAAATGGGCAGAAGACATGAACAGACACTTCTCCAAAGAGGACATCCAGATGGCCAACAGACACATGAAACGATGCTCAGCATCCCTCCTCATCAGGGAAATACAAATCAAAACCACACTGAGATACCACCTCACGCCAGTCAGAGTGGCTAAAATGAGCAAATCAGAGAACTCTAGATGCTGGCGAGGATGTGGAGAAACGGGCACCCTCCTACACTGTTGGTGGGAATGTAAACTGGTACAGCCCCTCTGGAAAACAGTGTGGAGGTTCCTCAGGAAACTAACAATAGAACTCCCTTATGACCCAGCAATAGCACTGCTAGGAATTTACCCAAGGGATACAGAAATGCTGAGGCATAGGAGCACATGTACCCCAATGTTCATAGCAGCACTCTCCACAATAGCTAAAACATGGAAAGAGCCTAAGTGTCCATCAACAGATGAATGGATCAAGAAGATGTGGTTTATCTATACCATGGAATACTACATGGCAATGAGAAACAATGAAATCTGGCCATGTGTAGCAACATGGATGGACCTTGAGGGTGTTATGCTGAGCGAAATAAGTCAGGCAGAGAAGGACAAATATCATATGTTTGCACGTATAGGAGGATTAGGAGGAACTTGACGGAGGAACAAGGGGGAGAAGAAGGGCGGAAATGGTGGGGGAAAGGGAGAGAGGCAAACCATGAGAGACTCTTGAATGCTGACAAAAACTGAGGACTGATGGATGTGGGGGGGAGGGGGGGATGGGCATGAAGGAGGGCACTTTGGGGATGAGCACTGAGTGTTATGTAGAAACTAATTTGACAATAAACTATTTGTAAAAAAAAAAAAAGAAAATTGCCAACCAAGAATTCTAAATCCAGTAAAATTAACCTTTCAAATATGAAGGTGAATTAAAAACATCCCCAGATAACATCCCCAAAGATTTAGAGACATGCTGCTCATAGACCTGCCTCAGAAGAAATACTAAAAAAATCCTTTAGGCTATAAGAGTAATACTGGATATTAATTCTGATCCATAGGAAGGAATGAAGAGTACCAGAAAAAGTAATTATGTCGGTGGAAATAAAAGGCCATGCATATTAATATATCTTTTCTTTTTTTTCTTAATTTCTTTAAAGGGACATGAGATTAATAAAAGCAGTGATTATAGCACTAAAGTATTAAGATCATATGACATACAGATATATGTGACCAATAACATATATATAATAACACATAATAATATAAAGGCAAAGAAAATGGAATTCCATTGGAGCAGAATTGCTGTATTTGCTGTAACTCAGTTACTAGTCAAAAGATGATTATTGGAAACTAAAGAAGTATACTATAATCCCAAGAGCAACTACTGATAACTGAAAAAAAGAAAGCAAAATCAAAGAAATTATAGTAGTATACTAAAAAATGCTTAACTCCAAAAAAGGTAGTAAAGAAAGAATACACACAAAGGAAACAATCATTAAAACTAATAGACAGCCGACAGAATGGGAAAAGATAGTCTCAAACAGCATACCAAATGACTAGTATCCAAAATCTATAAGGAACTCACCAAACTCCACACCCGAAAAACAAATAATCCAGTGAAGAAATGGGCAGAAGACATGAACAGACACTTCTCCAAAGAGGACATCCAGATGGCCAGCAGACACATGAAAAGATGCTCAGCGTCCTTCATCATCAGGGAAAAAGAAACCAAAACCACACTGACATACCACCTCAGCCCAGTCAGAGTCACTGATGAACAAATCAGGAGACTGGATGCTGGTGAGGATGTGGAGAAACAGGCACCCTCCTACACTGTTGGTGGGAATGTAAACTGGTGCAGGCCCTCTGGAAAACATTATGGAGGTTCCTCAAAAGATTAACAGTAGAACTCCCCTATGACCCAGCAATAGCACTGCTATGAATTTACCCGAGGTATACAGGAGTGCTCAGGCATAGTGGCACATGTACCCCAGTGTTGAAAGCAGCACTCTCAACAATAACCAAAACATGAAAGAGCCTAAGTGTCCATCAGCTGACGAATGGATCAAGAAGATGTGGTTTATCTATACAATGGAATACTACATGGCAATGAGAAACAGTGAAATCTGGCCATGTGTAGCAACATGGATGGGACTTGAGGGTGTTATGCTGAGCGAAATAAGCCAGGCAGAGAAGGACAGATACTATATGTTTGCAGGTATAGGTGGATTAGGAGCAACTTAATGGAGGATCATGGGGGAGGAGAAGGGGAAAAATAGATGGGGAGAGGGAGGGAGGCAAAACATGAGAGACTCTTGAATGCTGAGAGCAAACTGAGGGCTTGTGGGGGGTGGGGAGGAAGAGAAGGGAGGTGATGGGCATGGAAGAGGGCACTTGTTGGAATGAGCACTGGGTATAATACGGAAACCAAATTGACAATAAACTATTTTTAAAAAGAAGGAATACACCAAAAAAAGATGAGAGGTATAGATAGCAGAATGACTGATATAAATGCAACCATATCAAAACTTATATTAAATATACAGAAATCCAAAAGTAGAAATTGGGAAAACTATGGACTGGGTGTGAAAAGATACTAAGGAGTTACTGTTTAGTTTTGTTGGAGATGGCAAGTTTTATTATTCATCTGTTAAAAATATACATTGAAATATTTATGGGTGAAGTGAAATGATATACCAAGAATTTGCCTTAAAATGCTACAGGAAATAAAAAACTTTAGGGAATTACTGAAGTAAGAGAATGAGTATTTCAGTTATTTATTTATTTATATTTTATCTATAGAATAAGTATTTAAAAATTTTTTCCAATATAAAAGTTTTAAAAACTTCATATGTTGCTCCAACTTTGAGCCCTTTTGGGCTAAACATTTCTTACCCTTTTGACTTAACTTAATCATTTTTGAGCACCTTCTTGCTTGCTCTCTCAGCCAGTTCACTTTCTACCTTTATTAGTTTTCTATTGCTATGTAAAAGTTACTTTAAAACTTAGAGACTTAAAACAGTAAGTCTTCATTATCTCACACAGTTTCTGTGGATCAGAAACTTGGGGATGCCTTAGCTGTTCTTTTGGCTTAAGGTTTCTCATAGGTTTGCATTTAAGATGTTAGCCAGGGCTTTAGCCTCTGAAGATTTGTTATTTTACTACTTCTCTAATGGCTTAATGTACATGACTGGAAAGTTAGTGTTGATTGTTAGTGGGAGGCTTTAGATCTTCACCATGTGGATGTCTCAATAGGACTGTCTGAGTACTTTCATGACTTGATTGCTGCCCCCTCCCCCTGCTCCCAGAGTGAATGATAAAAGAGAGAATAAAGCAGAATGAATGATCCAGAGTAAGGTAGACTTCTGTGTCTTTTATGATCTAGTTCTCAAAAGTCATACAACATCATTTCCACAATCTGCTATTGATTACATGTGTCAGCCTTAGTCATTGTGGGAAGAGAGTGCAAGGGCATGAATACCAGGAAGCAGGAGTTACTGGGTGTTACTTTGAAGGCTGATTCTTACATTACCCTAGCATGAGAATCTCCAAGAAGCCCTGGTTCCTTTTAAGAGAATAGTATTTAAGTTAAAATCTTGTCACTAAGAGTACTCATTGTCAGTTGCTTATTATTTCTGATAGGCTTTTGAGTATATAGAGCTAAAATATATATATATATATTTCTCTCTCTATATATATCCGTATATACTTAAATTACACATTTATACTGATATATATGACTTAAATTTAACATAACAAGGTTTTTCCCTCTTTGATTTTGTATGTTTATTTTCTCATTTTTGTTTTTTGGAAATAAAAAAATAAATAAAACCATGTAAAAGTATACATTCAGAGGAGTATTGCTAAGCAATCAGAAAGAATGAAATCTTGCTATTTGCAACAACATGGATGGAACTAGAGGGTGCTATTCTAAGCAAAATTAGTCAGAGAAAGACAAATATCATATGACTTCACTCATGTGTGGAATTTAAGATACAAAACATATGAACATAAGGAAAGAGAAGCAAAAATAATATAAAAACAGGGAGGGAAACAAAACATAAGAGACTCTTAAATATAGAGAACAAACTGAGGGTTGCTGGTGGGGTTGTGGTGGGAGGGAATAGGCTAAATGGGTAAGGGGCATTAAGGAAGACACTTGTTGGAATGAACACTGGGTTTTATACATAGGGAATGAATCACTGGAATCTACTCCTGAAATCACTGTACTCTATGCTAACTAACTTGGATGTAAATTTTAAAATTAAAAAAAAATTAAGAACATAAACATTCAGAGAAGTTTTTCATATACGTTTCTCCCTTCCTCTACAACCCTATTCCTACCAGTAACCATTTTTATTTATTTTCAGATTATACTTCCAATGTTTCATTTTACAAGTATATGTAAATATATGTACTTCATCCTCCTCCCTTTCACTTTCCCTCAAAAGATAGTATATTTTGTACAGTGCTCTGTACCTTACATTTTTATTTAACAGTATATCCTAGATATCACTCCATAACTATTTGGAGATCTTTATTTTCTTATGGCTGCATAGTGTCCATTATGTGGATACATTCCTGAGAGTCTTTCGGGTTGTTGCCAGTCTATTACTATTAGAAATAATGTGTAGTGAATATTCTTGTGTAATTTCATCCTTGTACTGTGTGTGTTGGTGGGGTAGATTGCCTAAAAGTAAGATCACTAGGTCTGAGGCAAAAATATGTATATAGTTTTGTTAGATACTGGCAAATTTCCCCTTCATAGGTAGTGGTCCATTTTCACCATCCCATCAGAGATACTGTGAGGGTTAACAGAGTTCATGCATGTAGACTGCCTAACATAATGATCACTTAATCAAAGACGGCTTTTTCCCTAAAATCAATGTTCTTAGCTCTTTCATATATTGTCAAATGAATTTCAAGATTTCTCAATACCCTGAATACTTTCCTAGATGTGTATTCTACTTTATATGTAGTCCTTTTTATTAGTTTGTGCAGAACTAAACACAATACTTAGTAAATCACTCCAAAGTGGTCATTTTGTATTTTAAGAGTTAGAAAAAATAATATTAAGTTCCTGGAAGAAGAATCAGATAGGAGGCCCTATTCTTTCATATACTCAAACATCTGTGAAAATGAAGACCATTCTCAGCTATCAGACTATCAGCATTCCAAAAAATGTTGACATCACTCTGAAGGGATGCACTGTTATTGTGAAGAGTCCCAGACGAACCCTGCAAAGAGATTTCAGTCACATCGATGTAAAACTCAGTCTCCTTGGAAATAAAATGAAGAGGCTCCAAGTTGACAAATGGTGGGCAAATAGAAAAGAAATAACTATCTCTAGGCATATATAGAACACGATCAAAGGCATTACACTGGTCTTCCATCACAAGGTGAGGTCTACGTACGCTCACTTCCCCAACAACATTGTTTTTCAGGACAGAGTTCTCTTGTTGAAGTCCAAAAAATACATCTTCAAAGTTTAGATGAGGCCAGGATGTTGCTTGTTCAGTATCTCAAGCCCAAAAAGATGAGTTAATTCTTTAAGGAAATGACAGTGAACTTGTATCAAACTCAACTGCTTTGATTCAGAAAGCCACAATAGTTAAAAATAATATCAGAAAATGTTGGAATGATACCTTTTTCTGAAAGGAAACAGTTCATCAGCCTGATGAATGAGATCTAAGTTGTCTAGGGATGTCTGGGTGGTTCAGTCAGTCAAGAGTCAACTCTTTTTTTTTTTCCTAGTTTGTTTATTTATTTTGTCAGTGTAGAGCCTGGTGCGGGGCTTGATCTCAAGAACCATGAGATCATGACCTGATGGTTAACCTACTGACCCACCTAGGCATCCCAGACATCCAGCTTAATGCTTAAGATTCTCTCTCTCCTTTCACTCTGCACCTCCCCCAGCTCTCTCACTCTCAAACAAACAAATAAAAAAAGATGTCCCAGCTACAGAAACAGCAAGATGTTAAAATTTCTCAGACTTACTTGTGGCATTTTAAAGATACAATAAAGGCTGTATTAATTTTTTAAAAATTAGGGTTTACATTTATAAAGTGGTAATTTATATTGAAATGTTTCTGTTCTGTAATACCATTCAACATTATGATAAGGTCCTTCAAGATAAATAGAAAATGCAGAATATCTTGGGAAAATGATTATTTTACCTGAGCTTGCATTTTTAATATTTTTGGAACCTCTTATGGTTTAACTACTTGGATACAGAATAAGGTGATGGGCATTATCAGCTTGAATTTGGTCAGTGACCACAAGTTATACCCTTATGTCTTGATTATTGTCTAACAGTTTTATCAATTTAGAAGGACAACTAAAATGAGTCCAGAGACATTGTTAGTATATGTGTTAAAAATAAGTAAGATTTATTAGCTGCTGCTAGTATAAAAGCATTACTTTCTGAAGTATTTTCAAAAAAGTGTATTTAACATAGGGGAGATTACTGTTAACATATTAAGGTTAAAACTCTGGAAAAAATTCTTTCACCATTAGTTCCAATATTTTTATATTGATAATTGGTTTTATAGAAGTGTTTATTTTTGTTTTTATTTAACCTAAACAAGTAGTAATTTACCTAAACCTGAGTGATTCTTAAATAAGTAGTTATTTTATAAAGTAAAACTATATGTTAATTAGAAATAAGCGTAAAACTAGAGATATTTGTTTTAGTAATTAGTTTGTTAAGCTCCTCTGAAAATTCTTGGGTACATTATCTGCCAGTGCTTCCTTGTTCTATGTAACATTCTAGATTTATAAATTAGTATGTGACATTCTGTTCTTTGCCCATTTAAATTTATTCTAGGTGCTAACTGCCAAAGAAAGAAAAACTCAAATTGATGATAGAAACAAATTGACTGAGCATTTTATTATCACACTTCCTATGTTGCTATCAAAGGTATAGTTTCATTTACATTTCTGTGATAATATTCCACTGAGTTTGCTTATTACACTGAACTATTAAAGTAGTCACTTCTTTTTTCTTTGCTTCTCCTCCTTCTAGTATTCTGCAGATGCAGAGAAGGTAGCAAACTTGCTACAAATCCCACAGTATTTTGATCTAGAAATTTATAGCACAGGTAGAATGGAAAAGGTAAGACACTATGAAATTGAAATTCTATTATAGTCAGTTTAATTAACTGCATTATTTCATATTCATGTAATCTATAGGTTTATAATTTGACAGATGGTTATTTTTATTAATCTAAATATCATGGTTTTTCTTTTTTTCCTTCTCAGCATCTGGATGCTTTATTAAAACAGATTAAGTTTGTGGTAGAGAAACATGTAGAATCAGATGTTCTAGAAGCCTGCAGTAAAACCTATAGCATCTTATGCAGTGAAGAGTATACCATCCAGAACAGAGTTGACATAGCTCGAAGTCAGCTAATTGACGAGTTTGTAGATCGATTCAATCATTCCGTGGAAGATCTACTGCAAGAGGTCTGTTTTAAAGTTAATGTGATAATTTTGGCTAATAATTATTCAGAGTTTTTGAATGTGTAAATTGTTCCCATTTTAAAATAAAATCTAGTAGAATTCTCTGCCTCTTTCACATCTTAGCATTATTGCAGCTGTTCATCTTGTAAAGATTAACCTTTGTTATACTTTATTTTAAACACGTATTTCATAAAAGCTAAATTTTTTTCTCTTTTAAGAAAAACCTTTTTAAAGTCTGGCTTTTCTTAATTCATTTTTTCATTTTTACATTTTACTATTACTGGGACCTAAATTACATTTTATTACTATCACTCAACTCATAATGTGCTAATGAATAGAACATAAAAATTAAGAGTACTTGTAAGGAACAGCCACTCACCAGTGGTTTGCCCAGTATAGCAACAAACCTCTCCCACTGTTTTTTGTTTTTTTTTTTTTTTTAATGTTTATTTTCTTTTTGAAAGAGGAGTGAGCATGAGCAGAGGAAGGACAGAGAGACAGACAGAGGATCTGAAGCCCCAACATGGGGCTCAAACCCACATACTGTGAGATCATGACCTGAGCTAAAATCAAGAGTCACACACTTAACCAACTGAGCCACCCAGGTGTCTCTCCAGCTGGTTATTTTTGTAATTATTTTTGTGATTTCCATTTCTTGCCCTCTCCCTCTAATCAGTGTAAGGCAATTTTGAACCCCCATAGATTTCTATGCCATGATGGCCAGACTGATAAGATTTTATTTTTAATCCATGTAACCAATTTTTCCAACTTCTAATTTTTAATTTTAACTTTTAAATTTCTTCAACCATTTTTGATTTTTCATTGTAGTTTTGAGCTACAAAAGTAACAGACAGGTAAAATCTTTGAAATAACCATTAAAGTCTTTAAAGCACATACCTTTTCACTCAGCAGTTTTAGTGAATTTATCCTAAAGTATTAATCAGAAAAATGTACAAAGTTAACATTTATGACACTGTTTAAAATGCAAAAATGGTTATCTCTGGGTGTTAGAATTATGGGTGTTTTTATTTTTTGGTTTTTTGCTTATTTGTATTTTGTTATTTTACCAACAGTGAATATGTACTGTTTACATAATAAAAAAGAATTCTTTTTTATACCTAAAAGGCAGTAGGTATTAATAGACTTTCATGTGAATTTGAGGGTAAGTAAAGTTATGGTAACCAAATGATGTCTTTTTTTTAATTTATAGGGAGAAGAAGCTGATGATGATGATATTTACAATGTTCTCTCTACATTAAAGCGGTTGACCTCTTTTCATAAGTATGTAATTTTATTTAGATTTGGTTGATAACATATATTAGCCAATATAAAATAGACTTTTTTTTAATAGTATTTAACTTCTGTATGACAATGGAAAAGTTTAGACAAATACCAAGATGTTAGGATTTTTTTCTTTATTATTCAGATTTTCTCCCTATATATGATTGGTTTTTATTAGTAAGATTTATCATTCAGGTGTAACAAATGTACACTGTACACTGTAAAAGTTTGTTAATCAATATTATTAACAAATTAGATGGGTTTACTCTATAAGTTAGAGGGTTTTTATAAATTTTTTAATGTTCATTTTTGAGAGACAGCGTGAGTAGGGGAGGGGCAGAGAGAGAGATGGAGACACAGAATCTGAAGCAGGCTCCAGGCTCTGAGCTGTCAGCCCAGAGCCTGACACAGGTCTCACACTCATAAACTGTGAGATCATTACCTGAGCCTAAGATGGACACTTAACTGACTGAGCCACCCGAGTACCCCATAAGCTAGAGTTTTATAGGTATAATTTTCAACTGATAGCTTTTAGAAATCTTACTAAATAAGAAAAAAATTGGGGGGGGAAGCCATGAAAATTATTTCCATGAGCTTTTTTTCCTAAATAATTCTTGTTTGTCTACTTATTATTGTGTTCTTACTATGTAAACAGAATAGCTAGACTTGAATAAGGAAAAAAGTCTCAGATTAATGATCTCAGTGATTTTCAAATTGTAATTTACATGCCCCTTCTTAATGAGGTATGTTTGCTCCATAAGGAAAGGAAAATAGAGATCTTTGTTGCCTAAGGAATGTTTAAGTGTAGCCCTTACATTAATGAACACTTGAGAGTTCAAAAGCAATGTCTAAAATCTAAGACTTGAAGATTTTTTTACACAAGTACATTTTTTAGATTTCTGTGGAGAAATAAACTCTTAGTTTTAAAAGTATTTTGACATTTCAAAATCAAAGTTAACATCCATTGATCTCCTATTTTTAGTAGTAGAACTCATGAGAAAATAAAATGTATTATTTCAATTAAGAAACCTGTAGCTACACTAAAGTTTTTGAGCTTTGCCATATTTCCTTTCCCCTAGTTTTGTCTTCCCTTGTCTCCATCTTATGAATACAAATCTCTTTTAAAAATACACATGTATTTTTATATTTTGGAATTATGAATGGATTTGTTAAAATATGTTTTAAAATATACTAAGAAGAATGAAATGGAATACAAGCTTAGGTTGACCATGTAGTAGTAATCTTCATTGAAATGTGCAGATTTTTATTATTTGGTTTCTTTTAACTAATTCCTAATATCCACTTATATATTCTGTCTCCTTTCTCCCCCATTGTCCTTTTCTCTTTCTTCCTTTTTCTTACCTTCCTTTCTTTCCTACTTCCACTCTCTTTACTTCTTACTTCTTTTCTTTCTAAGTTTGAGTACCAGAACATTTCTTTATCTGTCTTTTTTGATTCTATAAGAAAATGAAGTTAATTTATACTTCTGCCAACTCAAACTAAGCTCAAATTTCAACTTTCATCTACTCTTAGAATAAAGTTAATGCGTTTTTGTTTATTTTAGTGCTCATGATCTCACAAAGTGGGATCTATTTGGTAATTGCTACAGATTATTGAAGACTGGAATTGAACATGGAGCTATGCCAGAACAGGTAGGAGTTTATTGATATTCCTCCTTTTTCCATTTTAGAAGACTAAGCTTCTCTGAGATCACACAGGATTATCAAAAGCCTTACATAGAAACTAATTGATAATTCCTTTTTTTTTTTTTTTTTAGAAACTAATTAATAATTCTTAAATGCAGATGCCTCTTTTGAGAATTATTGCCATAGTAATTGTATATTACTGGTAGGTGTTCATGATTGAGTGTTACTGGTAGGTGTAATATATCTTCAGGTTTGAGCAGAAAAAAGTAGAAAATCTTTGCTATAATTGTATTTCAAAAATGTAATACTAAAGTAAACATTATTGCTTTTTTAGGAAAAATACAGTAATTACCATAGGAGCAATTTCCAAACTTGATTCAGTTTGATGAAAATTCCTAATAATGGTTATATTCTACATACTGTTCTAGACATTGATAATGGTAAGCCTTAGGTATAGCGTACTTTTTGTAGTAGAACCATAGTTGAGTAAACTTGGAGCCTTTAGCAGATTTTAGACCTTGTTGCCTTCATGTGTAATTTGAAATGGAAAGGGCAAGAATTCATCACATTTCTGTAGTCTGGAAGATACTTAAAATAGTCAATTCTATATGAGAATTAAGTAATTAATTTTTAATTACAATTATTATACTTGTTAATGGTTACACGTAATACAGTTAATTTTAGTTGGCAATTATGTAGTTATTGTTACTTAGCAGTAACAGTCTGTTGTAAGAATTAAGAGTTATTTTGTATACCATATATACTCATTCATTAGACCAAGATATCAGCCAGTAGTTAAGTGTAGGTGGTATTTAAGGGTGATCTTATGTATTCCCATTTGGTAATGTGGAATGCTTAAATGATACTTTATTACACTAAAGCAGTAGGAATTTCAACAGGTATAACAATAATGATTTCATATTACAAATGAATCACAGAAACATGCTTCATCATTGCTATGCTTATATTCTCAAGCTGTTCTTCAAAGTTGAAAGGGATAGACTTGAGATATTCCTTGTTTTGGTTTCCTCATTTTCCTTAAGAAGATAATGAGAATAGCACATCTCTGTTTCACCTGGGGATTATAATTATGTCACAATTTATTTATAATTCACTACACCATCATTTATTGTCATAGAACTGACTTTTGACAGTCTCGCATTGTTGTCTTCTTTGGTTATCTTAGTTTTCTGTTACTTATGTTCTCATTTCCCCCATTTTTAGTTTCTTTGAGTAAGAGAACACATACATGTGACATTTGCTTAAACTTTTTAAATCTTACACATATTTTCTTTTTTTTTTTTTAACTCAAATATAGCTAACATAGTGTTATATTAATTTCAGGTGTACAAGATAGTGATTCAGCAGTTTTCTATATTCACTGCTCATCATAAGTATACTTTTAATCCCCTTCACCTATTTCACCCATCTCCCCACTCTCCTCCCCTCTAGTAACCATCAGTTCTTTATAGTTAAGAGTCTGTTTTTGGTTTGTCTCTTTTTTTGTTTTTTGTTTCTGTGTTTTGTTTCTTAAAGTCCGCATATGAGTGAAATCATACAGTATCTGTCTTTTTCTTACTGAATTACTTCTCTCAGTATTATATTCTCTAGCTCCATCCATGCTGTGGCAAATGCCAAGATTTCATTCTTTTTTATGATTCAGTAATATTCCACTGGTGTGTGTGTGTGTGTGTGTGTGTGTGTGTATGTGTATGTGTGTGTACGTACGTGCGTGCATGCCGCACACATGCACACACACACGCATACATACATACCACCTCTTCTTCATCATTCATTAGTTGTTGGATGCTTGGGTTGCTTGCATAATTTGACTATTGTAAATAATGCTGGAGGAAAGATAGCAGTGCAAATATCCTTTCAAATTACTATTTTTGCATTCTTTGGGTAAATACCCAGTAGGAGAATTAGTGGATCATTTTTAATTTTTTGAGGAACATCCATACTGTCTTCCACAGTGGCTGCACCAGTTTGCATTCCCACCAGCAGTGCACATGTATTTCTTTTTCTCTACATCCATGTTAGCACTTGTTGTTTCTTGTGTTTTTGGTTTTACCATTTTAACAAGTATGAGGTGGTATTTCATTGTAGTTTTGATTTGCATTTCCCTGGTGATAAGTGATGATGAACATCTTTTCATGTGCCTGTTGGTCATCTGTATGTTTCCTGTGGAGAAATGTCTGTTTCTTTCTTCTTCCCATTTTTTAATTATATCATTTGTTTTTAGGGTGTTGAATTCTGTAAGTTCTTTGTACATTTTGGATAGTAATTCTTTATCAGATATGTCATTTGCAATATTTTATCCCATTCCATAGGTTGGCTTTAGTTTTCTTGATTGTTTCCTACACTGTGCAGAAGCTTTTTATTTTGATGTAGTCTCAATAGTTTATTTTTGCTTTTCTTTCCCTTGCCTCAGGAGACCTATCTAAAAAAATGTTTCTGTGGCTGACATCAGCAAAATTAGTGCCTGTGCTCTCTTCTAAGATTTTTGTAGTTTCAGGTCTCACATTGGGATCTTTAATCCATTAGAGTTTATTTTGGCATATGGTGCGAAACACTGGTCCCAGCTTCTTTCTTTTGTGTGTTGTCCAGTTTTCCCAAGCACCATTTGTTGAAGAGACTGTCTTTATCTCATACTCTTGCCTCATTTGTTAAAAGATCAATTGACCATATAATCATGGGTTTATTTTCGGGCTCTCCCTCTGTTCCACTGGCCTATATGTCCATTTTTGTGCCAGGGCCCTACTGCTTTGATTACTACAACTTTGTGGTTTATCTCAAAATCTGGGATTGTGATCCCTTCAATTTTGTTCTTTTTTTTTCAAGATTGCTTTCGCTATTCAGGATCTTGTTTCATAATTTTAGGGCTGTTTTTTCTAGTTCTGTGAAAAATGCATTTGGTATTTTGATAGGGTTGCATTGAATCTGTAGTTAGCTTTGGGTAGTGTGGACATTTTAACAATATTGGTTCTTCCAATCCACAGTCTATTTGTGTTGTTAGGCACATCCTTAAAACCTAATCATGTATATGAAGTTTTGGTGCATCACTACTAGATTGTACTCTTGTTTGTTACAGCAGTAGAAACTATTTAACAATCAGCAGCTCTTAGAAACATGTCTTTAGACACCCACTATTCAAATTCTGAAAAGTATACAGAATTCAACCAGTTTTTCATAGGACCATATAGGCTTGCTTTTTTAGATTGCCACTCTGTACTTTAAAATTCAGAAAATAACCTTTTTGAGTAAAGATACCAAATAACTACCAGAATGTTTGTGATTGCTTACCTTTAGTTTTGCTTAATGTTCTGAAGATAATTTAAAATTAATTGTCTAGTGGTTTTGGGTGACTGTATTGTCCTTACGCTTGATTATTTGTTTTCCATGGTAACCATTTTATGTAGAAGTTTCCTAGTCCTCAGAGTTCTTTTTTTTTTCTTTCCTCTTCCACTGATCTGTCTTTTCTCATGCCAATACTGCTTTAACTATTATAGCTTTAGAATATGTAAGACTGAAGTTTAAGAGCATTTACCTATTCTTATAGCAATTTTTTTCTTTCTTTTTTCTTTTTTTTTTTTTTTTTTACAAATAGCTTATTGTCAAGTTGGTTTCCATATAACACCCAGTGCTCATCCCACAAGTGCCCTCCTCCATGCCCATCTCCCCACTACCCCCCCACACCCATGAGTCCTCAGTTTGTTCTCAGCATTCAAGAGTCTCTTATGGTTTGCCTGCCTCACTCCCTCTCCCCAACTATTTTTCCCCTTCTTCTCCCTCATGGTCCTCTGTTAGCTTCCTCCTAATCCACCTATATGTGCAAACATATGGTATCTGTCCTTCTCTGCCTGACTTATTTCGCTCAGCATAACACCCTCAAGGTCCATCCAGGTTGCTACACATGGCAAGATTTCATTCTTTCTCATTGCCATGTAACATTCCATCATGTAGATAAACCACATCTTCTTGATCCATTCGTCCATTGATGGACACTTAGACTCTTTCCATGTTTTAGCTATTGTTGAGAGTGCTGCTGTGAACATTGGGGTACATGTGCTCCTATGCATCAGCATTTCTGTACCCCTTGGGTAAATTCCTAGCAGTGCTATTGCTGGCTTATAGGGGAGTTCTATTGTTAGTTTCCTGAGGAACCTCCACACTGTTTTCCAGAGGGATTGTACATTCCAGAGAGAATGTAGCTTACATTCCCACCAACAGTGTAGGAGGGTGCCCGTTTCTCCACATCCTCGCCAGCATCTAGAGTTCTCTGATTTGCTCATTTTAACTACTCTTATAATAATTTTTAAGTCAAATTATAGAAGAGCTATATAGAAAAATAAACTCTTATCCCTTTTATCTGATTCATACATTGTCACAAGTTTTCCAGGTGCATACTTGCAAGCTTTTCTTACTTTCTCTATATATATGTTTTTATTTTTACATAAATATGCGTCTGTCAAACAATATTTTTTCTTTAATAGTTTTATTTTTGAGAGAGAGACAGCACTCGAGCAGAGGAAGGTCTGCCTCCTGAAGCAGCCTCCAGGCTCTGAGTGTCAGCACAGAGCCCGGTGTGGGGCTTCAACTCATAACCTGTGAGATCATGACCTGAGCCAAAGTCAGAAGCCCAACCACCTGAGCCACCCAGGAGCTCCTAATGATATTCTTTATAGCAGTTTTTCCCCAGCCTAGGCAGGATTCAAGCAATAATAATACATTGGATTCAGTTTTTAAGTCTTTTTTTTTTTTTTTTAGTCTTTTAATCTGGAATGCTTTCTTGTTCTTTGTGTTTCATAATACTGACATTTTGAAGAGGTACAGGCTAATTATTTTATAGAATGTACTCAACTGGAGTGCCTCAGTGGCTCGGTTAGTTGAGTGTCCAACTCTTGATTTTGGCTTGGGTTGTGATCGCAAGGTCGTGGAATCGAGCCCCACTTTGAGGCTTAAGATTCTCTCTCTCTCTGCCTCTGTCCCTCTCCTTTTCTTACACACCATCTCTCTCTCTCTTTCTGTCCCATTCCCTGCTTTACACATGGTCTTTCTCTCTCTCTCACACACACACACAAATAAATAAATATTTAAAAATAATAAAAGAACGTGCTCAACTTAGTTTTGTCTAACCTACATGTTTAGATTCATTCATATAATGCATTCTTGGTAGGAATGCTACAATAAATGATATTCTGCCCTTGGTGCCTCACATCAGGAGGCACATGATGTCAGTTTGTTCCCTATTGTGATATTAATTTTTATCACTTTAATAAAGTAGGCTCTGACAAGTCTGTCCTGTGTACAATTTCCATTTTCTTTTTTAATCTGGAAAGATTCCTTAAGAAAATTCCGGTTTCTATCAAACTTTGTTATAATGTTAGCATGGATTTATGATTCTTGCCTCTCATGGTCACAAAATGGTAAAGTAAATGGTGACTTTCTGTCACTTATTTATGTCTTTTTTTTTTTTTTTTGGCCTCTGCTATAAAGAAGAACTTGCCCTTCTCCATTCATTCATTTTTTAAATTCATATGGACTCATAGATTACTACTTTATGCCTATTCTGTCCATCTGGTTAAAATTGAGTCCTATTGTTCACTTATTTTGGTGCTCAAATCGTTGCAGAACTAGTGAGAGGGAATTCCTTTCAAGCACTTCTGGGACATGAATATGGCATCTGGTATCTGTGTCCTCCCCTATTCTAATGAATTTTTTAACCTATAAATAATAAAAATTATCACAGTTCTATAACACAGAAGCATTAGCTGGCAAACAATCCACATTTCAGAATTTACTATAGTATTTCTTTTTTTTTTTAAGTTTATTTATTTATTTTGAGAGAGAGAACACCAGTGGGGAAATGACAGAGAGAGAAAGGGAAAGAGAATCCCAAGCAGGCTCTGCTCACAGCACATAGCCTGGCAGAGGGCTCAGTCCCACAAACAGTGAAATCATGACCTGAGTTGAAATCAATAGTTGGACACTTAACTGACCGAACTACCCTGGTGCCCCAATTTGTAGTATTTCTTCATATAATTTTTTGTAAAATAAAGGCAAGAAATATATAAATTATTCTTATTTTGTTTTGTGATTTTGTGCTTATTGCTTGTTGGTATCCTTACAAGTTTATACATTGCTTTAGGTAACATCTATTAAAAATAAAATAATAAACATCTGCTTTAATATATAGTTTCCAGAATTGTCTAAATTGATTCTAAAAATTGAAAGCCAATAAAGAATGTTTGTGAATTGTTTTGGTAAATATTTGCTATATAATAAAATAGTGTGAGTAAACCCATAAAGAGGAAGGAAAGGTAATCATAGGTCACTAACTCTAGGCTTCTCAAGGCATCAATAATAGAAAATTTTTTTTGCACTTATCACATACGGTAATATATTAAATCTTTACATGTATACATTTGTTTAAGCCTTATGACAACCTTATGGGATATGCATCATTATTCTATTTTTATTAATGATAAAACTGAAACACTGAGATGATAATAACTTGCCTCTTGTCACATAGCTGTTGCATACCCACTCAAACCAAGCTTTTAAATTCTTTTCAGTGTCCCTTCACGTTTTTTGCTACTAATTTGCTACTGCTGTTTGATATCCCATCCCTTCTGTTTGTTTACCCCATGTCGAACTTTTTTTTTTTTAATCTTTTTATTTTGTCCAAACATCTTTGTTTTTTTTCAGTGGGAATTGTCGGGAGAGATTAAATGCTGACACTTTATCGTCATGAACTGGAAATCAGCGCATTTCTTTAGATTGAACATAGGTTGAGTTTAACTTCAGCCACATTATTGCTCTTGCATAGATTATGACTTCTTGTGTAAATAATGCAGTCATACTTCTTTAGAAGAATGTTGATGTGTTCCTTAAAAGACTAAATTCTTATTTCCATGACTGAGCTTAGAAATTATTTCAGTTACCCACTTCTGACTATTCCTTGGGCATATCAAAAGTTTGCTACCACCCCCACATACATCCAGATTACCACCTACCTATTTATTATTCATCAGAAATGTGTTTGAGTGTCACATTCTAAGGGAGTGGGTATTACAAGCAGTCATTAATCTCAAGAGACTTTTTATTTTTTTAAAACTTTTACCTCCTCGGGGCTCCTGGGTGGCTCCGTCGGTTAAGCGTCCGACTTCGGCTCGGGTCATGATCTCACAGTTTGTGGGTTCGGGCCCGCATCATGCTCTATGCTGACAGCTAGCTCAGAGCCTGGAGCCTACTTCGGATTCTGTGTCTCCCTCTCTCTCTGACCCTCCCCTGCTCACACTGTCTCTGTCTCTCTTAGAAATAAATAAAACATTTAAAAATGTTTTTAAATAAAAATATTACCACCTCAATATCTCTTTGGCCACCATTCTTTTAGCCCTACTATCATTTTCTTGGTTTAATGCTTCATATTCTCTCTTGTGAATCACAGTAGTAGTTACCTATTTTGTCTTAGTAACCTTAGTTTTAACCTTTTTCTAATCTAGGTTCTGTTCTAGTAAATTCTCAGATGTATGAATGTATCAGAAAACCTTACGGAGTTGTTGGATTTTTTGTTTTTTTAAATACTGATGTACTTTCAAATACCATTATAGACTAAATTGGTGTAATCACTTTAGAAAGTTACTTGTCAGACTCTATTAAAATTAAAAGTAGACATACCCTTGATTGACATTTATAATTAGGAATTTAGACTATAAATTTATACTTAGACATGTGTAAAAGACATAGGTACAAAGGTGTTCATCGTAGCACTATTTATAAAAATTTAAAACTTCAATTAATCTAAGTTTTGATCAGGAGAGACCCAGTTAACTTTGGTAGGATAGTTTTGATTCTATACAGTACTATGTAACTATAAATTTTAAAATGAGGTTGATATTATTTATGTTAAATATTCTATATGAGAAAATTTAATGAAGAAGGCATGGAATAGAATGGTTCTATAACTATAAAGGGGTGATAAGATTTCAATATACAGATACCTGTTAGTAGATTATTTCTGGGATGATACATAAGGAATAGTTCGACAGTGGCTTTCTCAATGGAAAACTAGAGATTTGAGTGGTCAAGAAACTTAGTTTGAATTGTACACCATTGTAATGTTGGATATTTTACAGTGTACAATTGCTTTCTAAATTTAAAAATCACTTGTTGAGTAATGAATAACTGGAAATTGACATTTAAAAACCATGTGCAGTTTATAATAGCACCAAAAAACATGAAATACTTCGGTATAAATCAACAAAATATGTGCAAGATCTGTATGCTGAAAACTACAAAACACTAGTGAGAGAAATACAAGATTTTCGTAAATGAAGATTGTATCATGTTCATGAATTAGAAGACTCAATACTGTTAAGATGTCACTTTTCCCCAAACTGATCTTAGGATAATTAACACAATTCCATCTAAAATCTCTGCAGGACTTTTTGTAGAAACTGACAACTTGATTCATACAATTTATTTGTATGAAGGGCAAAATAATTTTTAAAAAGAAAAAAAGAATATTCACACTACTTGATTTCAAGACTAAACAGTAACTTTGACAGTGTGGTACTAAAGAAAGGCTGACATATAGATCAAAGGAACAGTATAGAGAATTCAGAAATACACTCATATATATGGTCAGTTGATTTTTTACTATTTAAGAAATAGTTCTGAAAAAATATATATATATGTATATATATATCAGGAGAAAAAAGAATCTCAGTTCACACTTCACACCATATATGAAATTAACTCAAAATAGACCTTTAGACCATAAAACTATATGCAAAACCTGCAAGTATAAAACATCTGAAAGAATACACAAGAGAAAATCTTTGTGACATTAATCAAAGATTTCTTAAATACAACATCAGAAGCATGATCCATAATTTAAAAATTTCAAAAATATACATTCGGCAAAATTAAGTACTTCTGCTCTTGAAAGATAGTGATAAGAGAATTGAAAAGACAAGTATATAAGACTGGGAGATATTTACAAATCACGTATCTGATAACAGATTTCTACTCAAAAAGATAAAGATCTCTCACAATTCTCAAAATTCAGTGGTAAGAAAAGCAACAGATAACTCACCAAAGAACATAGATGACAGACACATGAAAAGTAATTTAACTCGTTAGTCATTAGAGAAATGCGGATTAAAAGCATGATGAGATAATACTACAAACCGTATAGAAAATAGTGGAACTCATATGTTGCTGGCTGGAATGCAAAATGATACATTCACTTCAAAAAACAATTTGGCAATTTCTTATAAAGTTAAATATATACTTATCTGACCCAGCAGTCCCTCTCCTGAGTACTTATCCAAGAGAAATGAAAACTTAAGTTCACATAAAAACCTATACTGAAAAGTGTGTAGCAGCTGTATTCGTAATTGCCTAAAACTGCAAACAACTCACATGTTCCATCAACTGATGAAGGTATAAAAACAAATTATATTATCATCCATACAGTAGAATACTTCTCAGCAATACCACTGTCATGCAACAACATGGATGAATCTCAATAACATACCAAGCCAAAGAAACCAGATGCACAAAGCTATGTGCTGTACAATTTTACTGTATATTCTGGAAGAAGCAAAACTTACAGAGTCAGAAAATAGAAATCCAGAATGGGGCAGGAAGCTGACTACAGAAGGGTATGGAGGAATTTGAAGGATGATGGAACTGTTTTATTTCCTGATTGTTTTGATGGTTACTTGATGATACAAGTGTCAAAACTGCAGAACTATATGTTGAAGGCAGTAAATTTTTCTTTGTATATAAATTATACCTTAACTTTTTAATGCAAAAGGATAAAAATAAGAGTAGTTATTTCTCTTACGTCATGAATTCCATTTCAAAGCCTGGACCAGTGTATGTTTTGAGTTTTTGAAAGGCCCAGACCAAAACACTACCATAAGAACAAAAGAAAACATTAATCACATGGTAGAAATTTTAGAACCAAGAGCCATAGGTAGAAAAGTTTGATAAAACCTTCATTCTTATTTTTCAGCTCTCTAGCAAAGTTATAGATAATGGTTGCAAATGTTATTTAAATTAAAATTAGTTTATTCAAACGGTTGTTGGATAGTTTCTGTTGACTCTAAGTCTTCAGGTGTGCAAACATGAAAATTTCTATTTATTAATCTTCATCGATCCTTCAGAAACATGGCTAGAGTGAAGCATCTGCTCTCTTAGAAGACAGTATACAGTGTTATACCATTTTTTTTAAAAGCTCAAAAACTAGAAAAACAATGTATTGTCCAATGATATGTATATGTGATAAAACTATTTTCTTAAGAGCCAGCACTTGATATATATGAAATTTAGTAGAATTGTTTGCCAGCCTTAAGGAATAGTGAAAGAAATTATTGATGGATACAAAGTTATTAGTATCCTAGTAGTTCCTAAAGTTGGTAGTCTGTTCACAGGTTAATTTCATTATTATTATGCTTTATAATACAGCTATTTTGAAGTATCAAATATTACATTAAAATATCTTAACAAAGAACAAATAGACATAAGCATAAACCAGGATATATACTCACTCTTTTAGAAGGCCATTTGTGACTTAGTTTCTGCTGATCTAGCCTCAGTGTATGCTTATCCTTACTCACCAGACTATTCCAGTTTATTGGTGAGGCTTTTTTTGAAATTTCTATCTCTTCAGCTTACATTGTCCCTTTGTTGCCAGATTAAATCTTAAATCTTTCTTTAAAGATTTAGTATATACTTTTGCTTCTCTAGAAAGTTTTCCCTAACCATTATTACTCTTCCCAGCCAAGATAGCAGTCCTTCTTCTTGCCCCTCAACACCTGACCCTGTGTCTGTATAGTTAGTCAAACCAATTACTAAATTGTTACAGTTGAAACTTATTTTTCCATTAGATTATTCTCTAAGATCAGGTAAAATATTTGTTTTAAGCTCCTGGTCTAGCAGAAGACTTGGATACTGAGTAAAACATCTATTAGAAAAACAGAATTCATATTTTTCATGATTATGGTTTTAAATTGCTATACAGTTATATCTCTGATTATTTTTATTTTTGAGAGAGAGATAGAGACAGTGTGAGCAGGGGAGGGTCAGAGACAGGAAGATACAGAATCCGAAGACAGGCTCCAGGCTCTGAGCTAGCAGTCAGCATAGAGCCTGACGCAGGGCTCGAACCCTCGAGCTGTGAGATCATGACCTGAGCTGAAGTAGGACGCTTTGCCAACTGAGCCACCCAGGCGCCCCAACAGGATCTTTTTTGATGCTAAAGCCTACATTGTTTGGGAAGAAAAGGCTGGTACACATGAACTGTTTAAGAGCAGGCCTGAGATTGTAAGAAGTGAATGCCTGGCCAGTGTCCTTTTCACTATATACCAAACCCTCTTTTGGAGATCAGTATGAAGAAATCTCACTAATATGGAAACCAACTTGACAATAAACTATTTGAAAAAATAATATAATAAAAAAAAAATCTCACTAAAAGAGATTATAATATTCCACACTGGACCTTATCATTGACATATCACATTTTTCTTCATATTCTCCCTTGTTTTAAATATCAGGAATTAATGAGAAAGCTCCGTTTTTTACCCTTCCAGTGATTTTTTTTTTAATGTATAGTATACTATGCCCACTGGTAATACAATATATAGGATGAACCTTCATTCCCAAACCACATGTAGAACTTAGGAATCTTTCTTCTCTGTTAAAGAATTATTTGTTACTTCTTTATCGCTATGATTTGTCTTAATGTTTGTGCTTTTGTTAGCATTTTCTCAAGAAAAATATTACTGCAAACTCTATTCTTTGCCATATTGACTATTATTTTTAATTATACAGTAAAAATGACTTATTTTTCTTGTATGTAAAGTTAGGAATTTTAACATGTGTATTGATTTATGTACTCACCACCACAATGTGTATCACATATCTTGAATATGTGGATATGAAACAGTTTCATCATCCCCCAATTTTTTCTTCATATTATCCTTTTATAGTTAGATGCTTGCCCTACCTACAACTGTTGTAAATCACTGCTCTGTTTTCCATCATTTTGGTTTTGCCTCTTTGAGATTTCCAAATAAATGATATCATAAAGCAATGTAACCCTCCAGAGAATAAAAGTCTTTCAGTAAGCATAATGTCTTCACTGACCATAATGCCTTTGCGATTAATCCAAATTGTTTGAATTGATAGATGGTTCATTTTTTAATTAATCATTGGTTCATTTCTACTCCATTGTGTGGATATAGCAGTTTGTTTTATTCATTCACCTGTTGAAAGACATTTGGGTTTCCATCTTTTGCTCTTACAAACTAAAGCTGATGTGAACATATGTGTACAGCATTTTATTTGAACATAAGTTTTCCTTTCTCTAAAGTAAATGCTCAGGAGCATAGTTGCAGGTATTAGAGTATAAGTGTGTGTTTGACTTTATTAGAAACTGCCACACCATTTTCCAGAATGTCTACACCATTCTGCATTCCTGCCGGCAATGCAAAAGTACCATTTGTTCCACATCTTTAGCAGCACTTGATTAGTATTTACATTAGCCATTCTTATAGGTGTGTAGTGGTGTCTCATTGTGCTTTTAATTAATATACATTTCCTTAATGCTAATGATGTTAAGCATCTTATTCGTGTGCTTATTTGCCAGTCTTACATTCTTCTTGGTAAAGCCATGTTGATTATTAATTTGCATCTAAAGACTTTTTTCGAAGGGATGTTAATTGTCACTCACATTAACCTACTCTGAGTATGATAGAAAAACAAGTATTGGATATGAGAGGCAGACTAGTATGAAGTTCACTTTACTCTTTTGTCATGCATGGATCCACTAAAAAATTTGATTCTCCATCCCCTTAAGTCTCCTGCAAACAGAAGAGTGAAAGAGCCCCAATTTATCCCACAGTCAGTGTGTGAATTTTTAGTATCTTAAACATGTCCTATATATGTACTTAATATATATCCACACGTATATATTATGTATACATAATCATTTTTTCTTATTATTCTATAGTTGTATTTTCCATAAAAATTCAGTTTTTCTAAACCTAACCATTCTAGGAGCGTATCCATTAGTCTTTTTTTTTTCTTTTCTTAAAAACATTTATTTTGAGAGAGAGCTAGCAAGCAGAGGAAAGGCAGAGAGAGAGGGAAAGAGGGAATCTTAAGCAGGCTCTGCACTGTCAGCAGAGTCTGACATGGAGCTCAAACCCACAGAGTACGAGATCATGACCTGAGCAAAAACCAAGAGTAGGACACTTAACTGACTGAGCCAGCCAGGCACCCCACCTTTAGTCTTTATTTATATATAATATTACACTATGTCTTTAAGATATGTGATATCGTTAGCCAGAGGTTGATTGATTATCATTAATTCAGTCTGTTAATCAAAGATGAAGAGCTGTGGTTCCTTTAAATAGGTAAAAGTAATTATTAAGGAAAAGGTCTAATAAATAATTTTATGTTGATTAAGATAATGCTAACTGCTATAATAGATTAATCTCAACATCTCAGTGGCTTGACACAACAGAAATTTATTTCTCACCCTTACAAAGTGCAGTTAAGGGAAGTGAGGTGTCACTGTACCATCTAGTCATTCAAGGACCCAAGGTCTCCTGGGTCATTCATTGGTATCCTGCTGGCAGATAGGAGAGTAGAAGATAGAATAGGCATTCCTGCTTCTTTAACTACTTTTGCCCAGAAATGTGCAGTATACATTACTGTGTCCTCCCATGAACAGTGGGAGCACAGAAACAGGAGGACAGAGGAGTAGAGTTGGAAAAAATTCTTTGTCATCATCCCTATACTTGCTATATTATTGGAAGACCCTCTCCAGGAAATCAAGGAAAGAGAGAAGGCCTGTGGTCCTCACCAGTCAAAACAATCTCTTGGCTTTTTCCATTTTTATTGTTTGTCCTTCTTGTTTCATCTGTGTCTACTACAGAAGGATGAAGTTGCTGAAATAATATCTGGACAAGTTGGTATAACATCATTAGTATGGAGGATAATAGTGTAAAGCTAGGAAGAAAGCATTCTAAATTTTCTTTTGAAATGGGATCAACTATATTGTTATATAATTATACCTGTGAGAAGGCAGAATACTTTCTAGTCAATGAAAGTGAGCTTTTTATTTTAAAATAATGCAGTAGAGCCTTTTTAAAATAAACTCATGATGAATACCAATATATGAACAGAATAGAATGAGTACGTTCTCCTTGAAATAGGTATTGGAGTGGCCAAGTGTCTGCTTCCCTCATAACCATTTCTAAGATGCTTCTGCAAAACTTTGGAACAGTTTGAATAACTTCCTAGTATATAGGTCAATAGAAATGTAGAAGGAAAGGAAATTATATTTGTGATGATTAGAAGAAATGGTAAATAAAATTAAGCTGTTTTTCAACATTACTTTTTTCTGTATCTTAATTTCCTACTGATAATGTTATTTGTATATTACTTTTCTAGTAGCTTAACAATTCAGGTTGTTTCAAATTAGAATTTTTTTAAATATTCTCTTTTCCTTCCACATAAACCATATTACTAGTGTACCTTATATTCAGAACTAGAGGTTATCACATTATGTGTCAGGACCAGAACATGTACCCATACTGAGCATTTCCTAAGTACAGTAAGGTGATTTCTTTAGCATTAATGTTCATAACTTGACAGTGTTTCAGTAGTCTTATTTCTGACGTCAGTCATTTAATTATTACTGTGTTTGATAAAATCCTGACATCACCTCACTAGTGTTGCATCAAAAGCAGCACTACTTATCCCTTTAATTCTGATGAATTATTTTCAGTGCTGAGTAGGTATATTGTAGATATCTTTTGCTTATGTGATCTGGAACCTAAAATTTTTGAAGTTCAAACCACCTAAAATTTTAATCACTTCCTTCACATGCCACTCACTGACTTCTGTTTTGATTTATTATATATATATGTAATATATATAATATATGTTCTTATAATTTTTAATTTATATCAACTGGGGAAGACAATAGAGATACTATAATAATGGAATATTTTATTAGATATGCTTTATTGCAATAAAGATATGTCATGTATTCAAACAAAAATGTAGTAGAAGCCCTATCCAAAGTGAAATTCTTCTATAGTTATGATTCTTAACCAGTTTGATTTTCCTGAATTCTGTTATTTGTCTCTGGAAATAAGGACAGATATTTCACAGAACAAGATTTCAGTGCCAGTAGAAAATGAAAATGTGCCCATCTCCATTAATAATTAGAGAAATGCAAGTTAATACTGCATTAAGATAGTACTCTTGGTACTGTCAACCATAAAGTTAAACATACACATACTGGGGCGCCTGGGTGGCCCAGTCGATTAAGCGTTGGACTTCGGCTCGGGTCATGATCTCAAGGTTCGTGGATTCGAGCCCTGCATCGGGCTCTGTGCTGACAGCCAGCTCAGAGCCTGGAGCCTGCTTCAGATTCTGTGTCTACCTCTCTCTCTGATCCTCCCCTGCTCACGCTCTCTCTCTCTCAGAAATAAATAAAACATTTTTAAAAAATTTAAAAAAAAAAGAAAAAACATACACATACTATAGGGGGTGCCTGGGTGGCTCAGTTGGCTAAGCACTGTGGCTCAGGTCATGATCTCACAGTTCATGGGTTCGAGCCCCACATCGGGCTCTGTGCTGACAGCTTAGAGCCTGGAGCCTGCTTTGGATTCTGTATCTCCCTCTCTCTGTCTGCTCCTCCTCTGCTCATGCTCTCTGTCTCTTTGTCTCTCAAGAATAAATAGACATTAAAATTTTTTTAATAAAAAAAAAAATACACATACTATATAATCCAGCAATCCTATTTGTAGAACAGTGGCCCTCAAAGTATAGTTTGGAGAGCCTTGGTGGTTTCCAGAGCAGGTCTTTGAGGTCAAATTGTTTTTATAATAAGAGGAAGATGTTACTTGCTTTTATTCTCATTATTATCTCACAAATGTACATTGAAGTATTGGTGTCATATCAAAGAATATCCACATTTATTTACAAAGACTGCTAAAATAAAAATCTTTTTCCAGCAATCTGTGATATTGGAATTTCCTCACATGCTTCAATCAAAATAGCATATTTTAATAAAATGCAGAAGCAGATTTGAAACCCTGTTTTTTATTAAGCTGGACGTTAGATTTGCAAAAAAGTGAAACAGTGCCATTCTTCCCACTAAATGATTTTCATTTTAGAAAATTTAGTGCTCTTTCAGAAATATGTATTCTTTATTATGATATAATTAGATCATTTTAATTTTTTAAAGTTTATTTATTTTGAGAGCGAGAGAGACAGAGCACACAAGTAGGGGAAGGGCAAAGAGAAGAGACAGAATCCCAAATAGGCTCCATGCTATCAGTGCAGAGCCCAACATGGAGCCTGAACTCACAGACCATGAGAAAATGACCTGAGCCAGTATCAAGGGTCCGACACAAGCACCTGAGCCACCCAGGCGTCTCTATTATTATAATTTTTAAATGAACTAATATATATTTGAAACATTTTTAATTTCTAATATAAATGTTATATAACCTACATAAAAACAATTTAGGATTGTTTTTTTTAAAGGAATATTTTAGTAATATTTGAGTGTAGAAAGGTCCTGAGAATTAAAACTTCCAAGAACCTCTTAGCTAGACAAATGCATATGTGAGTACCAGGAGACATATATAAGTATTCATAGGATCGTTATTCATGATGGCCCAAAACTATAGGCACTGTAAGAGCTCAACAACAATAAAATGAATGAATAAATAGGAGGATATTCTAAATATAGTACAAGACCAAGAATTAATGAACTGTAGCTGTATGCAGCAGTATGTATAAATCCTAACTATAAATGTTAAAATCAAGGAAATCAGATACAAAGTAATACATATTACATAATTACATTTATATAATGTTCACAACTAGTAATAATAAAATCAGTATTTAGAGAATGAGATTTAAGGAGTTAAAATATACCGACTGCCTGATAAATCAAAATGACTATTACCCTTCAAGGGGAGAAAAGACATTATATTGGGAGAAGGTGCTGGCAATGTTGTATTTCTTGATCCAGGTGGTGTTTACATCGGTAATTTTCTTTATATTAATTTATTAAATGTTTTCTGTACATTTCTGTATAAGTGTTCTATTTCATAGTTAAAATGCTTTAAAACAAAAGTAACCATTTTAAAATTTGGATAGAAATGATTTCTTCAGTCTTCCTTTAAAAATCTGACTACGCAAACTATTCATATCAGTAGATTTTTGTTTAAAGCGTAGTGTTATTTGGGTCCATATTTATCAAGATGTTGTATCTTTATTCTCTAGATTGATATGTTGGTTTGTCTTTTTTTTTTTTAACCAAATATTATTTTACACATTCTCATTAATTCTACAAAAATTTGGACTTGAAACCTTATTATAAAAACTATGATAAACATTGTTCTCTTAATACTGTATAAACATAAACTATGTCTCATTTGTTTGAATTTTTTTATTTGATACAGATAGTCGTACAGGCACTGCAGTGTTCCCATTACTCGATTCTTTGGCAGTTGGTGAAAATTACTGATGGTTCTCCTTCCAAAGTAAGTAAGAGTTTCTGAAGGCAGAAGGGTTATTACTAAAACAAAATAACCTTGTTTAAACCATTATTTAATAATTTAATGTTACCAGTTATTATAATAAATTATAATTTTAATAAAATATATAATAATTATTGTTATCAGTTCTTGCTTTATTCTATGAGTAAGTATATTTTACCTCTTTGGAAGATAACCAGTTCTTCAAGCAGCAGATGCAAAATTGTACAGATATACCAAGTTAAAAGTCTTAAGAGAAATAACTGTAGTAGAAACCACAAGAGCTCTGATAAATGACTTGCTATTTAAAAGAGAATAGTATTGAAGGTAATACTGTGTAAAGCTCTTAGTTATGGAATTATAACACTTTGGGGCCCAAACTAAACAACATTCTTGTTAAAAACAAACTGTAAGATAATTTTTTTTAAATTTTAATGTATCCATGACCATTTGAAATAAAAAGGGAAATACAAATCAGATTAAATGAAAGTAGGATCTAAGAGACTCAAATCAGAGCCTAAAGCCTACTTAACCTTTGAGGATATTGTCTAATCTAGACAAATCCCAAGGCCCTTCCAAGGTGGAATAACTAATGGGTAGTACATCTCCCTGATAAAGTTGAGATACTAAAGAACTACTTCTAGCACAAGGGTAAATTAGAAATAAGCCCACTCCAACTTCATTCATGGGGAAAGATAAGGAAAATAGCCTGTCTTAAAATCTGTCATTAATTAAATGGAAAGATACAGGTCTTTCTTGAAAGTTTATAGCCATGAATGAGTTTTCACATAGGTCATACTACTTCAGTGCTCCATTAAAAAAATTTTTAAAAGCAAATTAAGATCTTGATTAAAATATTTGTGGTAGTGATATCTCCAAGCACTTAACAGAATCAAATGTAAATCTTTTCTGAAGGAATTTGCTTCTAAGAGGCAAATAAAATTTTTTAAGAAAAATGAGCTCGTGGTAAAGATTACTCAACTAAAAAGAAAACGAGAAAAAATGAACAACCATGATGAGAATCAGACCAAAAAAATACTATTTATACATTAGAATTATCTGATACAAATATAAATATATTTCAGTTGTCTCATGAAATGAGAAAGGCTTGAACATGAGTAAAGAGCAAACACTTGATAAGGAACCAAATAAAGTATTATGTTTACGTATACTCATCTTAATAAAACAGGTGCTATTCAACCAGGAAAGAAGGTTAATAATTCATCATAGAACCAACAGCTTGACAGGGAGCATTCTTTTCTTTCCTGTTAATAATATGAGGATTTTTCTGCCTTTAGAAAGTATTTGGGGTTTTTATTTATTTTCTGTTAGAACAACAGTAATATATTGGTTAGCCTCATTTTTCTATTGTATTGACAATGTTAGTCTTAAAAAGCAAAAATCAGAGTTAACCTTCTGTTAGTAACAAAAGTTATTTAAAGGTGCATTACATTTTCATATTTTTGAGTTATTCTTTAGTATGGTAAAATTAAAGGAGATTGAATATATGTAAGTTAAAATTTGATAGCAAGAGTATGTATATTACACATAATCACTCAACTTTTATTTTTATTTTTCCATCTGATTTTGGTATTCAGTTTTTACCACTAAAATTATTTAGGTTATCTGAGCTGTTATAATTTGCCTGGATATTGATACTTGCATTTAAGTACATTTTGAATATATACTTGCCAAAAAATTAGCATAATTAATGGTGGTTAACTCCTCTTTTAAGTTTAGTTTCAGTTTTGTTCTTTTATAACTATATTCCATAATTGGAGTGAGACTGTATTCTTGATCCCACTTCTTTGAATGTTTTCTGTTTTTGTAATCCTGTTACAGTAAAATTATTTTGAGATTCCTTACCTTTCTGTTTTATTTTCTCACATATTTTTCTAATAAAAGATGCCTTCATTTTTTGTCATAAGTCATAATACAGATTTCATAGTTGTCATTGCCACAGTGGCAATGCACCTGTTGTGATCAACATGGGTTTTCTTTATACCAGAAATAATGCTGCAGCATCTTTTAGGTGCTTTATATTCACTTGGTTTCTGTTTCTTGTTTTGTGTGCATTTATATCATATGTGAAATTCTCCTTTAAGTGTCTCTCACATTATTTCTTCTCATTTTGAAGTTGGTATTTTTTTAACCAAAGTATATTCAGTAATCATTGTGTGTTGATTGTATCTGTAATTTAAAAATAGTTCTCTAAGTGATAATCTTGAAAAGTGTGACTCTTCAAAACACAAGCAAACTTTAAATATTAATCTCTCATTGCTAAGATTTCTCCTTTTAAAACATTTGTAATGATTTTTATACATAATAATAACTAGTTCATGAATTGCCAGACTTTATAATCTTTGGCAATGATGTAGGTATCTTTGAAAATTTAGGATCTTTAAAAATTTAAATGTGCAAGGTTTGTATGCATTTAATCTTTATTCTTTATTATTACTATCCCACTTGATATCAGCTTCCTAAATGCAGTTCCAGCCACATCATTAACTTGTTGTATAAATAACCTTGAGGCAAGTCACTTGGATAATTTTAAAACAAATAATTTATCTCATAGCATTTTATCTATTGTGAATTGCTTTCCAGATATTAATAACAACTAAAATAATCACTTACGTGTTTCAGGTTACTTATTTATAAAACTGAAAGTTATATTGGGCCAATTTTTTCTAGCTCTAAAATTCTTCATTCCACTAAGGTTAATAACTTAGATGTCTGGGTAGATACATAAGAATCTCAATAGTAGTTAACTCTCGGGAATAGAAATTCTTTTTGAACAGGCATAAGGAGAGAAATTTACTTTTTGCTTTAAACCTTTTGATACTGTTTGAGGGATTGTTTTTATTGATGATGATATCTAACAGTGATAATTTTATCACAACAACTTTCAAAATCTAGTATAAAAACATCTTGATTCTCCATCCTAATCTTACAGTTTGATTTATCATGTATAACTCACAGAGTTGTTAAACTTGAATGAATACTAGAAAAATGCCTAATGTGCCCTGTATCTTATTTGCTGTAGCAACATTATTCTGTTGTTTAAATGTGATATTAAAGCTATAAGGAAGTTTGGAAGTGATTTAATAGAACCTGTTGTAGATAAGGCCTAGAAGGGGACATTGCTGTTATTATTACTTTTGTTAATGTTTTACTTCAAGTGATTTTGTACATTACTGCTAAGAATCCTGATACTTAGAAACATTGGGACTTGACTAAGATCTGAAACTTAAAGCACAAGTCTTTTGAATCTTAATCTAGTAGTTCTTCTGTTAGCACTTTTTAAATTCTTCCGTTATTAAGATTTTAATACAACTAGTTCTAGAAAGTGTTGTTGGTGCCGTTGTTGTTAAACAAATTTTTAAGGGCACATTGATTGACTCCTTGCTGAACACAAGCTAACATGTATATTATTCAGTTGGATACTGAAGTTATGTTATATAGCCAGTGTCATCATTCTGTATCCCTGAACAGGATACATTTAAATGAGAAGTGACTGTGACTTTAAATGCCTCAGTTTGTAATGCCCAGTAGGATACAGTTATAGTATACAGAGGACATTTGGTAATGCACTCTTATTTTTCCTTTTAATTTGTTTTCTACAAATTAAATCTAATAAAATGGCCCCTTGTGGTCTATATATTTTTTAACATGTGTAATGATCATTTAGAGACAACTTGAAAGTGTTCTTACATGAATTATTTTTGGTTTTTGTTGTCAATTATTATGTTAATATGAAATGAACCATTTTGCTAGTGAGCGAGCTAGCCAGAAGAAATTCATTTAAATCTCTGAAGGGGTCATTTATGTTTTTGATTAATAAATTATGTTTATTAGTTTTTGGTGTATAATATAAAGCAGAATGGTTTTTATAAATTTGGGCTTCCTTATTTGAGTACTTGTTCATTGTAAAAAAAATATATAAATAACATTTCTGAATCTTACCACCTGTGGATAACCACTGTTAATATTTTGGTGCATTTTCTTTTAATACTTTTTCTAACATATTTTAGTCTTATTGAAATCATAATGTGTTTACAGTGTATAAAATTTAGTGTCTCCTCTTCAGTCCACATTTGTTTTAGTTATTGTTTATAGATAATATTTTTATGTATGCATGATAGCCTATTGTATAGCTCTACCATAGTTTATTTTACCACTCTTATCTCTTGGATATTTAGGTGGTGTAAGCATGTTAACAAATAAAATTAATGCCATAATGGGCATTCTGGTGCAAAAGCTTGTTCTATGTTTTACATTGTTTCATCCTGTATTATATTCTTAAAAATGGAACTGCTGGGTCAAAGATGGTACATAGTTTTAAGGCTTGATTTATACTGCAAAATTGCTTTTCAGAGAGTACTTTCTAAAATTTCTTTTTCTTCTCTATGGTCTTGAGCACTGCCATTTAGAAAATTATCAATGGTAGTTATATTTGAAGTTTAAATTCAAGTTATAATTTAACACAACAGTGAACACTTTTATAAAATAAAGTATGTGAGAAGACTGTATCAAGAACAGGATTAGATCTTTATTTGAATTGGAAGTTCATTGGGTTTTACCAATGGGTATTTCCTCTGTTCCCCTAATTTCCAGAGTTGAAGCTCTTTGGCAGTCACACAGGTCATGCTCAGTATACTTTGCTCCGGTGCCCCCTAGTGCTGGTCCTGTAGAAGCAGCCTTCAGTTTCTCTTCTCTAACAGAAAACATCCTTCTTCCTTCAGCTCCTTCTGGACATATACAAAGACATTTAAAGAGCCAGGTAAATAAGAGTTAGGGCTAATATAATACCCCTATTGCCTTTTTTGGCCTGGGGATCTAGAATTTATTCTCAGTATTTTTTCCTCCTGGGAGGAGCTCTCCTACTCTCTATAATCTTAAATTTGTAGCTCTCTGCCTTACCCTGCATGTTCCTAAGATAGCGGTAGACAGGGCCTGGGGCAAACATCCCTGCCTTTTGGACCCCAGTCCTATTCCTAATCTTTTAAGTTAAAGAAAATCAACATCCCTCGGGTAGCATAATCAAATTATTATTGAGATATTTAGCTGCAAAATTTATTCCTCCATTACCTTCTTGAAGAGTCTCCTCTGCAAAGTCCAACTTGTTTACCTGCAAATGGACTGAGGTAGGGAAGGGTTAGGGTGAAAGTGGAACCTGAAGGTAGCCAAGCTCAGTGAGGAGACATGTTTAACCTTGGTATTCTTTATACAAACATACGTTTTTAGAAATAGGCTTAAATGTGTAAACATCTACAGGCAGTTTTCTACGCCTCTTTCTTTTCTCTTCCCTTCCCAGTCCTTTAGAATAACAAAAATAAGAGCGTTAGCTCACTTGGGACCTTGCTCCAAATTCCTAGGATCATAAAATACAGATAGCATCTTTCCATCTGCAGAGTTAACTGCTTTGTGTAGGGAGGGAATGGGGCCAAGAGTGGGAAATAATAGTTGTCTCTCTAAGAACAAATTTTTAGTAGCATATAACCATTTTATTTCATTCTTTTCTTCTTAAATCTTTAACCTCTACCTTTTATTTCATGAGAATTCTTTCCTCAGTAACTATCTAGTTAATTTAAAGCCTTCCCTTTTGATTGTTCCAAGACTTCAGAGTCATTCTTTGATAGGACATAATATTGATAAAAACATTACTATGAGGTACTCATTGGCTGGTCTAGGAAAGTTAAGGTAGAAAAAAGCTTTACGAGCCTATCTAGTCAGGTGCTATTTCTGCTTACACAGGGGCAGTGGTCTTTAAAGCACCTAATTAATAAACACTGAAACTCCTTAACATATTTAATGCCTTTCCTATAAGTAGTAAGCCAGGACTGAGAAGATATATTCTAAGTAACAATTATTATGATGTGAAAGTATGTTTTAACTGAGCTTATCCAGGATCTAAAGCAGTTTTAAGAATGTTTAAATAAAACATAACAGTTGCCACTTTCTACTACAGAGACTGGAGATTTGCCTCACCAGAATTAATGATAAAAGAAGTTTACTTCCCTGTCTGTCCATTTATTTGAATAGAAAGGAAATAGGTGTTTTATATTCTACTTAATATTCTCTGATATCACAATGCCTTTTCCTTCCTACAGTAGGTTTTTTGTTTTAAAAATGTTTTTCTCCAGCAGCCATTCTAAAATCTCTAGGTATTTGTTATAGGACTTCTTGTGACATACCCAATTCATATATATAAGAAGCTCCTAGTTTATAAATAAGGTATATTTCCAGAATTTTTTGTGTTGGAGAATGGTCTTTGGTGTTAAATCTAAGTTCAGATTTTGGTACCATTTCTTACCTCCTGTGGCAAAGATAAGAAAGTTACTTCACCTTTGAACTTGAGTTTCCTAATGGGTATGTGATAGATCACTCACTGCTGGTGAGGGTTGTTGGAAGGACTGAACTGAAAGAAGTGTTTAAGCAAACAACAAGTGTTGTTTTGATGGCATCAAACTGCAGTCTTTGTCTATGCCTTCCTAATCTCCCCATTCACAACCAAGAATGGGTACTAAATGAACTATTACCTAAGGCTATGGAAGTCTGTAAACTCACTCAGTAGCTAGTATAGAGAAAGAGCATGGTAGATTTTTGTTCTCCCTCTGTATCTTGGAATGATTTGGGAATTCAGGTCTCTCACTTTGGTCCTAACAGTTGCTACTTTTCCCCTGCCCTTCTGATTCCTCCTTTAGCTTCCTTCATCTTGGTACACTATAGGAAGGACGTCAGAAGATGTTTTGGAACTACAGTAGTCAGCTTAAGGGTTCCTGGATCAGAAATGGATTAGTCTGAGGCATGGCAAGAGTCAGCATGTGGGGATTCAAATTACCAAGAACAGGAACAACAGTGAAAACTAGGTATTACATTTGGGGGTTAAATATTCAATAGTTAATTTACTTGAATTCACAGAAGTGGCACACCCTGTCCCCCAAAAGAGAAGCTAGTAGCAACTATTCATACAAGAAAGCAGTTTTAAAGGGTTTTTAAACATGGGGTTTGAACATAAGAAAGCAGTTTTAAACATAGTGTTTACTACACTGGTGACACTTTTTACTGTGTCTCTTGCTCACTGATGTGTCCGAAGTGAATGAATACAGTTTCATTTGTTTTTATCATATTTAATGTGAATAATGACTTACTGGGCTAAAAAGCAACGAGCCTCACTATGTGTTAGTAAGGGTGCTAAATACAGATAAACATAACATAGTTTATGCTTCAAAGAGCTTTATAACCCAGTACAGACTGGGCATACTACAGCTTATGGATAAAATGTGGCCTGACCCCTGTTTTTATAATAACATTTTCATGGAAAATAGCCATGCTCCTTAATTTCTGTGCTATATAGGGCTGCTTTTATATTAAGTGTCAGAATTAAGTGGTTGGGACAGACACTGTATGGCTTATGGAGCCTAAAATATTACTCTTTGACCCTTTACACAAAAAGTTTGCCAACCCCTGGCTTAGTAAGGTAACCTCATGGTCTTGTTTACCAGACTTTGTCAATAGTCCTATTTGTCTTTTCTGGGTAACTAGTCTTTTGCCCTTCTTTGTCATGAAAACTGATCACCAAATTCTTTACAGACTTTCTTTTAATATCCTGACATCTTTGACCTGGCCTTGGTCCTTATTTTACAACTTTTCTGTTCTATTTCTGCCCATTGTAAAAATGTGTATTTGTCACATAATATGTATGTATGTGCTACTAGTTTTATGTATATACTAATTTTTCTGTGGCTTCAGTTTCTGGCTATGGTTATCTTAAGGGTATTTCATAGCTGTAGATAAAATGACAGCTCAATTTAGTCTTTCTCTAGACATATAAAATTGTGATACATAATAAAAAGGAATCACCCATTTCCTTTAAGTACAAAGATGAAGGAAACTAAAGGAGAAGTCAGAGTTACGGTGGGGGGGAATAGTGACTGTTAGGACCAAAGTGACAAAGTTGACTTCCCACATTATTCCAAAATACAGATAGAGGACAAAATCTACCATGCTGTATCTCAAGTCTATAGTAGCTACATGTTTCTTTGTGTAGGAACTAAACTCTGACCTTTCTCCACTGACTATAATCATGTCGAGATATTTGGTTCTTAAGAGACAGTCTGCATTTAAGATCTGGCTTTCTTCTCAGGATGTTAGAGTAAGTCAACATTGAGCCTTTGTGCCTTTGAGAAAACTTTCTAATATGGCTTACATGATAAATTCACTATCTTGATTTTGCCAGCCTTCTTCAGCATTTTTCATTGTTGAGATTTTGCCAATTAGGGTGTAAAACATCTTAATTCCTTGAAATTTTTGGTTTCAGTCCTAATAGGAAGAAAAACAAAATAAAAAACAAAAAACTTTGGTCTGGCTAGTGAAGCAGCTTGCAAAATGACTATGAAAGAAGATAGCCCCAAGATATTATAACTTAAGTCTCAGTATAATATTATCTCCTGACCCATTTGAATTCCTTTCCATAGCTACTTTAGGGAAAAGTGTTCATGATGCCAAGCTGCTTTGTGAAAATAAGAGATAATACTGTTTCATTTAGGAAAAAGTGTTTGAAAAGAAGTACCATATACTTAGTATATATAGCTTATCCTGGACTAAGTAGCATATTACTCTCCTGTTGACTCTCTGTCTTTAGTCTCACCTCTGTAATTCAGGTACTCCGGCTAGAAAGGGAATTTATAGGAAAAATCCCATCCTGTTAAAAGTTTTGGAGGTATTTCCTAAACATTCTAGTTTCTTAAAATGGCAGTCTGGGTAATCAGCAGATCTTGTTCTTGGGTGGTTGTTTTTCAAAGTCCATTGAGTTGACTGGCTTTTTTGTTTATATATAAATATATTTGAGTAATTTGAGTTTCAAATATCTTATCTCCATAATTCCTGTTTCTTCAACATAGTAATTTTCTCACTTTATAGAAAAAAGTCATTAGAGCAAAATGGTTAAGAGCACAGACTAGAGGCAGACTTTGGTCTTTGGACCTGCATTTAACATCTCTGCCTGTTTCTTCATATATAAAATAGGAGTGATAATAATATCAGTACCCATCACAGTTATGAGGATTAGTTGAATTTAATTCATGAAAAGCTTAGATTAGTGCCTGGTACACAGTAACTGCCAGTAAATGTTAACTTTATTATTATTGAATTCTAGCCCAGAAAATACCACATACAAAATGCTCCTGTTTATTCAGTGTAAGTTAAATATATTTAATTTTTTTCATAATGACTTTAAAGCTATTACAACAGGAGAGAAGGTATTTCATTCCAGACTATGTGGAATGTAACAAGTTTTCTTAAATTTTAAAACTGCCAATGGTTTATACTTAATTTTTTTAAGTCTATTTATTTATTTTGAAAGAGAGACAGAGAGCCGGGGAAGGGCAGAGAGAGGGAGAAGGGAGAGAGACTCCCAAGCAGCTTCTCCACTGTCAGCCCAACATGAGGCTTGAATTCATGAATTGTAATTTCATGGCCTGAGCCGAAACCAAGAGTTGGGTACTTAACTAACTGAGCCATCCAGGTGCCCCTCAATGATTATATTTTAAAGGAGTTCAATTAATTGTACTAATTTTTATGGTTTTAAATTAAGCTCTTATTATTGGCCCTATTTATAATCTTTCTATATTATTCTTATTTTTTCATCCTTTTGAATATTATCTATTCTTGTTTTTTAAGAGACATTAAGAATAAAGCCCATTCTGTGAAACTTACTTTAATACTTAAGCTTTAAGCTGACAAACCCTGAACCTCTTTTAAAGTTTTGATTTAACATCCTGAAAATTCCTCAAGATATTTATTACCACATATCCCAAAAGTGGTTGCCTGACTTAACTTAGCACAATCACAGCCTTCGGAACCATCATTCCAACTATTTAAATCAAATGAAATATTTGTAAAGTGTAATAAAAGCACTGGATTCTGAAATCCACAAGAACCTAAAGACTCTTTCGAGCTGTTTAAAGGGATTGACCATATAAGATTAGTTAAAATATACAGTATCTCTGCCCATTTACCTAAACCTATTGGTATTTATATTTCTCCTAATGTAATCTAACTGACTACAATTAAATTAACTTTCTTGAGCACTCACGTAGTATTTAAGTTGCGTCCAAATTGAGTCCAAACTTTACTGCTAAAGGCATTTAGCTTCTATTTTCTTGTTGCTCCCCATTTCCAGTTTCTTATCAAAATATTTCTACTGACTAGTCATTGGTAGGTTGCTTACTTAGTTGTGATATTAAATTTACAATTCTTCAAAAGAATTGGCAAGTTACCATTACATAAGACACATCTGTTTTATGACTGACCTTTAAAGGAATATTTGGCTTCCAACTCCAAAGAAAGCTGATTCCCTAGACTGTTTCTTTGCACACAACCAAGGAACTTAAGGAAATAAAGGAGCATTACTACCTCCTAGCATCATTTTTTTAAAACTGTTTAGAGTTTGATAAAATGAAAATATTACACATTGACCCTAGGATTGTGATATCATCTGTATTATGTATACTTGAATTTCATTCAGTAAATATTTATTAAACACCTGCCCTGTGCCAACCACTATTCTAGGTACTAGCAATGGAACAGTGAGCATTCATCCTTTGAATACTGGGAGGCTTACCACCTAGCACCTGTATGTTCTCATTTGAGTGCCTATGAGTGAATTCAGCAGAATCACAAAGTACCATAGAATCTCTAGTTCAGCTGTCTTGTTTATAGATTTTTAAATTCTTTAATCCTGAGACATAAAATAATTGATTAAGATCATGTAGCCAGTCAGTAGTATGGCTTGCTTTTTGTTTTTCTTTTAGTTATTTATTCAGCAAACATCGTCAATTTTTTTCTACTAAAAAGATCAACAAAAACCAAGGTGAGGGAAATCCTCTGTCAACCTCAAAAGACCACTCCAGCAGCCATCCCTTTTTTTTTTTTTTCACTCTCTACAAACTTTCCTGAAAGAGTTGGCTTCTTTTTCTTTCATTCAAGGAAATGGAAGATTTCCACTGTAGTCAAACTGAAGCCCTTTTAATTCCATTGAAAGTTTTCTCCCCAAGGTCACTCACAACCTCATCATTGGTTTATGGGATACTTTCTAATCCTTAGCTTGTCTTTTCTGTTATGGCGTTTGCCACTATTAAATTACTACCTCCATTTTTTAATGTTTTTTTTTCCTTAACATATTTTGGGGCCCCTGGATGGTTCAGTGGGTTAAGCATCCAACTCTTGTTTTTGGCTCAGGATATGATCTCATGGTTTGTGAGATTACACCCCACGTCTAGCTCTGTGCTGACAGCATGGAGCCTGTTTAGGATTGCCTCTCTTCCTCTCTCTCTCTCTGTCTCTCTCTCTCTCTCTCTCTTTCTCTCTCTCTCTGCGCCTCCTGTCTGTGCCTTCCATCCACTCACACGCGTGCATACCCTTTCTCTCAAAACAAATAAATGTTTAGGCATGCCTGAGTGGTTCAGTTGATTAAGCCTCTGACAGTTGATTTCAGCTCAGGTTATGATCTCATGGTTTGTGAATTTGAGCCTTGGAGTCTGCTTGAGATTTTCTCTCTCTATGCCTCTCCCTCTGCTCCTCCCCTGCTCATGCCCTCTCTCAAAATAAATAAACTTTAATAAGTAAACATTTTTTAGAAAATCATTTTTTTAATGTTTTCTTTCCAGAATATGCCATATTCTTATGGTTTTTATTCCTACTCATACCATTTCTTAGATTTCTTCATATGCTCTTCTTTATCATTCATTAAATGTTGGTGTTCCCAAGATGCTTTTGTCCACCTTCTCTACATATCCTCCTTGAGTGATCTCATCTACTTCCGTCACTTTTGTTGCCATCTAAATGCAGAGGACTCCTAAATCTTTATTCTTGATTAAATTCTTTCCCATGGCCTTTGAACTCCTATATTCAACTGCCTACTAAACATCAGGATATTTTTCATGGATTTCAGATCATCATCTCTAAAACTGAACTATTACTATTTCAGTGATATACACCATAATCCACCTAGTAGGTGACTATCTGGAAATTTAGGATATAGCCGCAGCCCCCATTCTGATTAGTTCCTAAATTCTATGCTGCTGCTTTAATTTCTCTTCAGTCTATTCACATCTTTACTGCCAACATTTTATTTTCAGGCCCTCATTCTAAATTATTTCTATGGCCTTTGTTAATATGTAAGGAAACATAGAAGAATGATTAAGAGCATGGACAACATTAGAGTCACAAGAGTCAGATAACCCTATGTTTGGATCCTTACCCTATCACTTAGAATCCATGGATGTTCGGGGCGCCTGGGTGGCTTAGTCGGTTAAGCGTCCGACTTTCGCTTAGGTCATGATCTCGCGGTTCGTGGGTTCGAGCCCCGCGTCGGGCTCTGTGCTGACTGCCAGCTCAGAGCCTGGAGCCTGTTTCAGAGTCTGTGTCTCCCTCTCTCTCTGACCCTTGCCTGCTCACGCTGTCTCTCTCTCTCTCCTAGAAATAAATAAAACATTAAAAAAAAAAAAGAATCCATGGATGTTCTGAAGTTCAGTTTCCTCATTGGTAAAAAAAGAATATCAACACTTACTTCATATGGTGATTGTGAGATTTAAATTTATGGCCCATAGACCACAGTACTTAGTACATAATTAGCACTCAGCAGAAGATTGTATTTATAATTAACTAGCCTCCGTATTATATATCATTTTTCATTCTGCTTATAATATTATTCTTTAAAACAAAATTGTAGCACTCTCATAATGAAAACTCTTCTACAGTAATTCTTTATTGCCAGTAGGATAATAACCACATGATTCAACATGGAATTTTAAATGATCTCCCAGTTAAATGGAAATGGATCCTGTTTTCCTCTTCACCTTTCTCTCTTGCCACTCTCCTCCCTATTTGTGTCCCAGCCACAATAAATTAACAACCTCTCAAAAGCATGTTCAGACTTTTGAACATTTTGTGCCCTCTGGGATACCTTTTTCTCTATAGCTGGATAAATTTTGGTGGTTGTTCATAGATCAGCTTACATGTTATCTTCTTTGGGACCCCTTCTGTGACTACTTTTGACTCTAGATTAGGCTTTCCAACATAGTACTCTTACATTCTATTGCAGCTGACTCCTCTCTTCTCTGTTTCCCCTAATGTATAATGAAACTTTGAAATTAGAGGTCAAAGAATGTTGAGTTTTGGTTATTGGATGTTCATCTGCAGGAAGATTAAAGGTTTTCAAGACAGTATTCTTTTTACTATTCTGCACAAAATGACTTTATTTCTTCTTACAGATACTACACCCAATATAGCAAAAGGAAATGTGTGTAATTTTTTAACTATCCTTATTTGGGATGTGAAGATCCCCAAAAGGAATTGGTACTGTCATCTGTACAGAGTAGCTTTAAGAACTTTAGTACTAGAGTACTTTTTAGAAGTGATTTCTACATCAGCCTGATTTAATTACTCTTCATTATTGTTTTAAATATCGATGTAATATTGAGTTATCTCGTGTGTCTTCCTCATTAGTGAGACTATGAGCTCTGATATCAAACAGTCCCGGCTTCCAACTCTTGCTAATAATGACTACTACTAATCAATATACGTGTTAGATTATGTAACAGTAAGCCCTGTAACAGTTCCTGACACATTTAGGTGCTTGATAAATTTAAATTTCCTTGTATACTTTTTAAATATTTCACATTGAATATTATATGGCCATCTAGTTAAATCCTGTTCACTCATTCAATTTTAAATTAAAGCCCATCCTCTTATAAAAATCCCTTCAGCTCAGCTCTCTCTGCTACAATTAGAGTTAATACAGAAAAAATTGAACACTTACTCTGTGTAAGTGTTCCCTGCTTGGATGTTAACTCTTGGAGGGCATGGACAGTTTTAAAATTATTTTTCTTAAAAAACATTTATTTTTCTTCTCTTGACATTTTGAAGAGTGCTGAGAATATGGGGGAAATTCAGGGCACATTTGTTCTTAACTGATTTTTTTCAGTGTGCTGCTCTGTCCCCTCACTGCCAAGTAGTATGTATTTTGGAATGACTACCAATTTTAATATTAACCCAAGTGAACCATATTTATAAAGGAAAATATGTTGGAGGAAATCATACTGAGCATTCCATAGCTAAATAGAATTGAGTGTTTGGGATTATGCCCCTTCCAGTAGGATAAATAGGAAATAACCATATGATTTGTTTCCCAACAATAAATTTGGTTTTATGGATTTCCTTAACAGTAAACCAGTTGGCTATTTTCCATTTATTAATTTGTCTGGATCAGGTTTATAGGATATTGTAATTCATGTTTGCAAATTTGAATGTGTCTTGCAGGAGGATTTGTTGGTATTGAGGAAAACAGTGAAATCCTTTTTGGCTGTTTGCCAGCAGTGTCTATCTAATGTTAATACTCCAGTGAAGGAACAGGTAAGAGATTATCAGTTAAGAGTGCCTAACAAAAATAACTAAATGCATCAAAAAACGTAAGAAAATGTAAATTTTTTATGACCGTTCTTAACATACAGGTCTATTCCTAACATTTATGGAACCTGGGATAAAAGTATGGATGTCTGAATATTTAACTTAACAAAGCAAGCTAACAAATTTGTTGTATGTTTTTTTATCTGACAAGTACACTATCATAATAACCTGACTCCTGGGAATTTTATCCCAAAACTGGGAGGGTTGAAACTGGCCTGTGGTCAACTGTGTTCTAACCGCACCCTCTTCTCATCACACCAGAAGGAACTTCTCACACATGCATATAAACACTTCAGCCCACATATCCAAACTCTGTCAACATCATCCCCTCAAACAGCCACCTGGGACCTGGGAGTACACACACAAATGTTATAGTATACCCAGAGAAGAGGGCTGTGCAGAAGCAGGTCTCTTAGGGTAAAGAATCCATGAGTCCTTGAGCCTGGATAGTAGGAGTGCAGGTGGATATATCCCATTGGTTCTGCAGACTCCTCAATCCTTGGGAAGGGCAGCACAGCCTAAAGAGGGTCAAAGCAGAGCCCAATGCAATAGTATTTCCATGAAGCGATGAATAAACTGTTTAATTATACTATTCTGTTGGTAAGTAGTTTTATATACTGTTTTATAGAAAAGAGAATACTTTTTTCTGCATTGTTTTTTTCATCATAATGTTGGGCTAGAAAATGTCAAGTTAATTAGAATATTGTAGTACTTAACACATTGCTATCCCTTCTTCTAAGTAGGTTATCACATCTATTAGTTATCTCTTAGTTATCCTGTTAAGTTATCAGCATCTAACTTAAATGGGAACAGAGATGGTCTTCTCTAAACCTGCTGAACCCCATCAGTGAGTGCTGTCTAAAACTACCTAGCTTAGGACAGTTAAACCAAAAGTTCATTACTTCTGCATCATCGTGGTGATATTCAAAAAATGTGTGTGTGTGTGTATCCCCCTGGATTCTCTTTATGGTCCCCTTTTCAAGTGGCTCTTTCTAAATAGATATTTAGTAGTTCATGATGGTGTAGTCAGAGCATGAACTGCCATGATTCTTGCTGGAAGTAGACAGCCAAGTATGTAGTCATCTCCAAATACATACCAAAATTATGTTTTCCCACAGAAATCAATATTTATAACAGGGTAAGTGAATTGCTTCGAGTTATCAGAGCCCTCAGTTACCCCGCAACAAAATCATTCAGTTATAGTAAACTGATAACACAGACTTATTTCATACTATCCATTAAATAGGGCAAATTTCACATTAACTATAATAACTGTCTCTTTAGGGAAATGTATTGAAAGTTCCCTTATGTGATTGAACTTGTTGGCAGCTGTCAGATAGTGGTTTGTATGTAAATGGTCTTAAATTCAGTTTTAAACCTACTAAGAGATTTTTTTTTACTTGAGTTTTTTTTTTTAATGTATTTATTTATTTTTGAGAGTGAGAGAAAGAGCACAAGCTGGGGAGGGTCAGAGAGAGAGAGGGAGACACGTAATGCGAAGCAGGCTCCAGGCTCTTCGCTATCAGCATAGAGCCTGACACAGAGCTCAAACCCATGAACCATGAGATTATGACCTGAGCTGAAGTCGAACACTTAACCAACTGAGCCACCCACATGCCCATACATTAGATTTTTTAAAGCAGAGTCCTTAAATAGTAACTTTAAGGTTTAGAGTACTGCATTGTAATTTGTTGAATGATACAGTTTGTCTTAAGATTTATGCTTATTATTTAAGAAGCATATGATTGATTTCTGGCCTCTGTCATAATTTATTCTATTAATTTTGTATTTCCAAAGTTGGATTTAAGTCATTTTTATAAGTTCAAGTCAAAATCTCTTAAATGTATTGAGTTAATACAGCCAAGTAAAAGATATAGATTATATTTAAGGAGGAAAAGTCTTAAATGAGACTAGTATTTAATGAGAAAACGTAGTTTCAGTAAGTTTGGAAATTAAAACTAATTTAAATACTCAATTTCTGTTAGGGTATTGTTATTGAAGTGCATTTAATTATGTTTTCATTAACATTGATCTCTAGTTATAGTTATATTTGTATATTACATTACTGATGAATTAATTCCCTTTGCATTCTAGGCATTTATGTTACTCTGTGATCTTCTGATGATATTTAGCCACCAATTAATGACAGGTGGCAGGGAAGGCCTCCAGCCTTTGGTGTTTAATCCAGATACTGGACTCCAATCTGAACTCCTCAGTTTTGTGATGGATCATGTTTTCATTGACCAAGATGAAGAGAACCAGAGCATGGGTATTTGTAGTTATTATTTTGTCAATATTGATTTTTTTTTTTACCAATCTCAGAAGATATTAGGAAAAAATTCAAATTCAGTCCCAAAAAGTACTAGGATTTCTCTCTTTTAAAAAAGAGTTAATGCCTTCATATAGTTAGGAACCAACAAGAATAAAGTACACAGTGAAGTCTCCGTCCTTTACTATAGTACCCCAAAGGTCTTTCCCTGTCACTACATACGAGCTTCTTTATTCTTTTTCCAACAGCTACATAGTATTTCATGTTTATAGCATAATTTATGTCATCCATCTCATACTGATTGATGTTAGGCAAGTTTCCAATCTTTTATTTTTTATTTTTTTGTTAATGTTTATTCATTTTTAGAGAGAGCACGAGTAAGCGTGAGCAAGGGAGGGGCAGAGAGAGGGAGACAGAATCTGAAGCAGGCTCCGGGCTCTGAACTGTCAGCACAAAGCCCAAGGTGGGGCTTGAGCTCACGAACCATGAGATCATGACCTGAGCTAAAGTCAGACATATAACAGGCTGAGCCACCCAGGCACCCCAAGTTTCCAGTCTTCTGCTATTATAAATTATACTACAATAAATGTGTACATTTCTTATTTCCCACATGTGTAAAATGTGTATGTAGGATAGATGTATTCCTAATTGAACTATGTCACAATTTTTCTAAAGGAAAGTATCCAAGTTCCTTTCTATTCCTGAGAAGCATCATATATTACTTAATAAAATATAATTATAAGATATTAAGTGCTAAAAGACTGTTATCAAACCTTACCAGTCAAAATTATGGTGAACCTGCATAATGATAACGTAGCATAATCAGGCTGAATATAAATAATTGTAAATAAGTGTTACACATGATATTTGTGAAATAGATGATTTCAGCTGTTTAAGATCTGTAGCATATCTGATCTGCAGATGTATCTGGTGCTATTAGAGTGTTCTTTACTTAACAGAATACTTTAGAAAATACTCAATTGTGAAACAATCTCGAGAGTCCATTTTAATCACAGGAGATAAAATTTACCTACTACTTGTCTTAAGCAAAAAGATTTCCAACTTCTCGAAACTTTGGTACTTCACAGCAGGAGTCATTAATGGAAAGGGAAGAGAAAAGTTGAGTAATTTCTTTTATCAATATATACATGTGAAGAAGGAAAGAAAGAACACTCCCCAAGTAAGGGCAGGCCAAGACATGGGAGAGTCAGTACAGAGCCTAAAGCAAACATAATAACATGTTAACATCTGGAGCCTTGTGAAAAAATTTTTCTGGGATCAAAATAGAGAAGCCAGTGGGACCTGAGAAATAAAAAACTGAAGAAGAAACACTTCTCCTTTGGAAAGTATTTGATAGCAAACTTTGTTTTTAAAAATGTATATATGCATAAATGGTTTACAAAATATATTTCATGCTGATAATGTAACCATGTTTAAGATAGGCACTGAAAACTAACGCCTCCATGTATTTCCATTACTCCCTTCTTTCTAAAAGAAACCTTTTTTCCCTGTTCCTTAAACATTTCCAGAAATTTCTTTTCTGTTGAAATATAGCTAATACATGTAGAGAATATTGAAATGTGAAGAGCTAGCATTTTTAAGGTTGACAGACAGCAGTATTACTATGATAAAAATATCAGAAAAAGAGTGTATGTATGCTTTGCTTATCTTAACGCAGTCTTTGCTGTGACAGTCCCTTGAAAAATAGGAACCTTGGTATCTACTAAATATATAATAAGTGTAACTAAATATAGCACCCTAAAATGATCAGTTTAACTAATATTTTTATCTTACCTAAAACTGAATTGTACTATTTGTAAAGTTATAAGCCAGCGTTTGATTATACAGATTGTCTATTTTGTTTTACCTTGCATAATGGGCCAAAGTTCATAACCAATTTATTTTCTGTGGTTAGAGGGTGATGAAGAAGATGAAGCTAATAAAATTGAGGCCTTACATAAAAGAAGGAATCTACTTGCTGCCTTCAGCAAACTTATCATTTATGATATTGTTGACATGCATGCAGCTGCAGACATCTTTAAACACTACATGAAGGTATAGTTTCATATCTTTATTTTTCTCCTTCCATCTAAGTGGCAGAGAAATTTGCAATTGAAATGAAAAGATGAGAATATTGACAGTTTTTACCTATGTATTGTTGATGATTTTCTGATCTATTTAAAGTTTCTCTCTTTTATAGAAGTATAAGCTTTTTGTCAATCTGTTTCATTCTGTCAACCCCATAAGGGGGAGATGCTCACATTTATTGAAAAAACACCTTTTTATTTCCATGAAACTCTATAGATTCTCTTGGTAACATGGAAGAAATCTAATCTCTCTTTCTTGTGACATCTCTTCAAGACATTTTTTACATATGCCTCCTATATACCATGCCTCCTGCCAGACATTAAAGTTACAAAGATTTTTTAAATTCCTGTTCTAAAGTAGTCTAAAGCTGAAGACTGTCAGCAATTAGACAATTGTATTATATATAATCAAGGTATGTATAGGGGTTCCTGGAAATACATAAAACAGATACTGGTATCTAAAGAAATATAAGGGTTAATGGAAACTGCTTAGAAGAGACTTCTGAACTAAGTCTAAGACACTAAGCATAAATTAGTAAGCAAAGAAGTAGTGGGAGGACCTGTGGGCAGATGGAACTTCATGCACAGACAAAGGAATGTGAATTCTTTGGGGGAAATGCAAGTAATTTGATGTAACAAAATGGATTGCTTATGAAAGTTGAGCAAGAGGTAAGATTTAAAGAAAGTGTTATTAGTGACTATATGCTGTGTGAGAAGCTTGAATTTTTTCCTGAGGTTGGTAAGGAAATGCTGAAGGGTTTTAAACCATTCTTCATATGACAGGATTTTGGTAGGTACTCACCTCCCTGGCTGTTTTTTTTTTTTTTAAGCTCCATTTTGTCCCTGACCCTCTAAAACAGCATTGCTCAGAAATCTTTATGACAGGCAGACTTCTCAGCTTATGTGCTTTTACTTTGTTCTCCTGTCAGATAGTGTTTTGTTTTGCTCATGTTCAGAATATTGTGTGTGCCATTGACCCACTTGTATCTTTATCCATGTTTAGTTATAGTCCATTTCTGGTTAGATACAGTAATTCATCACATTTTGCTGAACAAGTCCAGTGTGAACATGTGTTAATAGCCAGAGATTTAAATAAAACATGATTTCTGCACTAAAGGAGCTTACAGGTTAATAAAGAAACTGAAATGCAAACATAATATAATGTAATGTAATAATGAGTGTCTGCATATGTTCTGTACCATTTATATATGGGATACTGTTCGAAGGCTTTTTCATTATGTTTGTTGATAACAGTAATCCTGTGAGGTAGGAAATACCATTTACAGATAAGGAAATTAAGACTCAAAGAGGTCAAGTAACTTTCCAAGGTCACATAACTATTTTAAATAGCAAAAACTGGATTTTGATTCTGGGTTTGTCTAGCTTCCAAGCTTAGCTCTTCCCACTGGTTCATAAAGCCTCAGCACAATTATTGTAGTGATAGATACACAAATTACAAAGCAAACATAGGATAGAGAGAGAGACCTAAGTGAAAGGAATCTGAGATGGCTTCCACACATAATGTCTAAACATTACGTTTGGATAGATAAATACGAGTGTACCATGGTTTTTCCTTTTCATACCTTAATAATACTGTATTGGTTTCAAGAAATTAGCCTTATCTAAAATTTATTATCATCGTTAGCAATTTTTGTACTTCTGCTAATTATAAGCTGTAATCTTTTTGAGAGTATTCTAATAGTTATTTGCTACTCTTTGTTATATACCCTTATTAGGTATGTAGTTTTTTGCCCCAGTTCTCTATATGACCATTACAAATTTGAATTTATTAGAGATCTGCCTGTTGAACCACTTCTTTAGTGTATTATTATATCTTTATATTTTTTGCACCCCACATCATAGAAGCATACCCATCTTTTTGAAAATTATAAAAATCCACTTGCCAAGCTAATACATCACTTCTTAGCAGAAGTTGTAGATTTTTATGCTTTCACTTGGAAATAACTTCCAGATTTAATGGCTTTTTTAAATTATTTACTCACAAGGAAAATTTTTTAAATCCTGTATCAAAAAGCTGAATTATAAAGAAATTAGTTAAATTCTTCTTGGTCACTATTGGAGAAGTCATTGTTTTTACTTTTTATATTGTAATAGTAAAATACACCCATGTGATGGGGGCAGGGAATGAGATAGAACAAAAAAGTATTTAAACTTAAGTCTATTACCCTAATCTGCCCTTCCCACTTATTTATGCCCACTCCCCAGAGGTAAGCAGTTTTAACTGTTTTGGTTTTAGTTCTTTGCTAAGTTTCTACCAGAGTTCTGTTGTTGATTTGTCACCTTTTAAGTGGTGTCTATTGAATTCCTATTACAGCGAATAAGGAATTTTGTTTACCTATGTCACTTCCCCTCCTCCTGGAATCCTCAGCTTTTCAGTTTTATCATTAACTTTCACTTAAGATTAAGATATTAATCTTAAATATCAAATGTGTATTCCTTTAACTTTAGACAATATCTTTTATCTCTCATTATGTTTAAGATGAAGAAATTAAACACCTCTGAACTCCCCCTTCCATTTTTTTCACCAATCTAGTCTTTGTCTCATGAAATTTCAATAACTTTAAAGCTGTGTTTTCTTTCTTTTTCTCATAGTATTACAATGACTATGGTGATATTATTAAGGAAACACTGAGTAAAACCAGGCAGATTGATAAAATTCAGTGTGCCAAGACCCTCATTCTCAGTTTACAGCAGGTAAGAAATCTAAAGGAAAGAGATAAAGATTAGAATTAATGTTATTGATCACTTTTATATGCTTAGTATGTACTAGGTATATTTTACCTGATTTACACTAGGTCATGGTATCAATACATTACTATGGAAATTTTTGGTACCAAAACATGTGTTATGTGTCTTTTCTTTTGGGAGATAATCTTATAGTTCACATTTCAAATAAATGAAATCCATGGGGCGCCTGGGTGGCTTAGTTGGTTAAGTATCTGCCTTCAGCTCGGGTCATGATCTCACGGTTCATGGGTTTGAGCCCTGCATTGGGCTCTGTGCTGACAGCTAGCTCAGAGCCTGGAGCCTGTTTCAGATTCTGTGTCTCCTTCTCTCTCTCTCTGACCCTCCCCTGCTCACGCTGTCTCTCTCTCTCTCTCTCTCTCTCTCTCTCTCTCTCTCTCTCTCAGAAATAAATAAAACATTACAAAAAAATTTCAAATAAATGAAATCCTAAAGTTATCCACTCTTGGACCAGATGAAATGCAAATGGATATTTTAAAAAGTAATCATCTAAAAAGAAAAATACATAAATATATTTTAAATATATTTAATGAAGAAAGGGCAAGAATAGAATTCAAATAAGAAAATAAGTCACTTATATAAATAAGAGTCCCTAATAAATGCCTAGTGAATTAAGACAGAGATTTCAAGGGGTAGGTTTGTATATATAAACATTTATATGTCAACCCGCTCTAGGAACAAAGTTAAAAAACAAATGACAGGTTGGGGGAAATATTTTCAATCATATATAAAAAATCCTACAAATCAGTAACAAAAATAAATCCCTTAGAAAAGTGAGCAAGGGATATGCAAAGCTGCTTTTCAGAAGAGAAATATTGTAGACCAATAACCCTATGAAAAGAGCCATAGCTTCATTAATAATTAATGAAGGGTGCCTGGGTGGCCCAGTTGGTTAAGCATCTGACTTTGGCTCAGGTCATGATCTCAGTCTGTGAGTCAGAGCCCCATGTCGGGCTCTGACAGCTCATGCCTGGAGCCTGTTTCAGATTCTGTGTCTCCCTTTCTCTCTACCCTTCCCCTGCTCATGCTGTGTTTCTCTCTGTCTCTCAAAAATAAATAAAACATTATAAAAAATGTGTTAACAATTGATGAAATACAAATTGAAGCAAAGATATTTATCACTGATGGATAGATTAGTATGAATTTAAATCATTGTTAATACCAGTGATTGATAAAGATGTGGAGAAAAAGGGTCCCTTGTGAAAAAAATTACTATTGCCAGGGCACCTGGGTGGCTCACTTGTCGGGTAAGCATCCGACTGTTGATTTCAGCCCAAGTCATTTTTTCACAGTTTGTGAGTTCGAGCCCCACATGACTGTCAGCACAGAGCCTGCTTGGGATTCTCTCTCTCTGTCCCTCCCAAGCTTGCTCTCTTTCTCTTTTTTTACTTTAAGTAAAGTAAACTTAAAAAATTAAAAAAAGAAATTGCTATTACCTTCTTGAAAGGCAGTTTTGCAGAATATATCAAACTTGAAGATAAATATTCCTTTGAAAAATCACTTTTTTGCTGCTAGGTATCTATACAGGTACATGCAGGTACACAAAAAGATATATATATAAAAGATGTTTTATTGCAGCAGTCTATAATATTGAAAAATTGGAGATTCGGCAGAAGAATGGTTAAAGTGTGAAACTCTGAAGTAGCTAAAAGATTTTGAAGACAAACTATTATGTGAAAAATAGCAAGTTTAGGAGAACGGGGAACCTTCATGCGCTATTGGTAGGAATGCAAACTGGTGCAGCCATTCTGGAAAACAGTACAGAGGTTCCTCAAAAAGTTAAAAATAGAACTGCCCTGTAACCAGCACTTGCACACTAGGTATTTTCCTAAAGAATACAAAAATGCTAATTCAGAGGGATACATGCACCCTGATGTTTATAGCAGCACTATCTGCAGTAGCCTAATTATGGAAAGAGCCCAAATGTCCATCAACTGATGAATAAGATAAAGAAGATGTGGTATGTTTGTATATATACACACATATACACAATGAAATATTACTTAGCCGTAAAAGAGAGTGAAATCTTGTCATTTGCAGCAATGTGGATGGAGTTAGAGACTGTCAGGCTAAGCGAAACAAGTCAGAGAGAGACAGATACCATATGATTTCTCTTATATGTGGAATTTAAGAGACAAAACAGATTCTTAACAATAGAGAACAAACTGAGGGTTGATGGAGGGGAGGCGGTTAGAGTGAAGTGAAGTGTTAAATGGGTGATGGGTATTAAGGAGGGCACTGGTTGTGATGAGTACTGGGTATTGTATGTAAGTGATGAATCCCTAAATCCTACACCTAAAACTAATATTACACCCAATGTTAGCTAACTGGAATTTAAATGAAAACTTGAAAGAGTGGGGTGCGGGGGAGAAGGAGCAAGTTTCAGGACAGTATAGTATAGTACCATTTATATTAGAAGTTTTGTATATGTGATATATTGATGTGTCTAAACTAGTCTAGAAAACCTTGAAATTTTAACATAAATTACCTTTGGAGAGAAGAATATTTCGTGGGACAGAGGAAGGAGAACTTTTATTTTTTTTTTTACAAATAGTTTATTGTCAAATTAGTTTCCACGGAGAACTTTTATTTTTATATTACTTGAATTTTGCACAGAGATAGATTCTTTTTATTCAAGTGTAAATTTTAAAATTTAAGGCTATTGTGTACAACCATTTCTGAAATCATTTTGAAGTTTAAAAATTTATAATTATCTGTGAATAAATTTTAAAATCTTTTGAAGAACTGCTGTTTCTAGTCATGGCACTGTATATAGTTCTAGCCAATCTGTTGCTGAAGAAAACTTAAAAAGTGGGCAACATAATTACTAGATGAGTCATTTCAATGGGATGGTATGATTAGAGTCAATTGAGAGATTCGGAGTGAGGAAGTGAAGAAGACAAATATAAACAATCTTTTTTAGGATCTTTGCCATAAAGAGAATCAAAACAATGTGTTGATAGCTGACATAGGAGATAGAGTTATGTTTTTTTGTATTTGTTTTCTTTTTTAAGATGTGTGCATTTAGTAGACAGGGAATAGTTAAGGATGCAGGACAGAGCCGTAAGAATAAGAGCAAAATTGCTAAATAAGTAAAATGGAGTGAGATCTAGTAAATAAGTAGTGAATGGCTTAGGATGAAAGCCTGGACTATTCATATCTCATAATAGGGAAGACAAATGTGTACAGATAAACTTAAGTTTCTAACCTTGGTGGTAGAATGATGATAGCTTTTATATTCTTTAGTACTCCAGGATTTATTTGGTTGTTGTTAATTTTGATACAGTATATGTAATGTCTCTGTAATTCATAAAATTCCTCTACCCAGATTAAAAACTTTTTATATATTTTGTTTCTGGGTAGGAAAAATCACCCCATATATCCAAATGTCTTCTTTTGGATAATGTTCTTGTCTAAGATATAGTAAGTAAAAAGAACAAAATTCTGAACCCTACATATCATATTGCCATCCTTATGAAACAACAAAAAGAATACATTTATGAATATAAAGTATATGTCTATAAACATGTATCTTTTCCCCCAGCCCATAATATATTAATTTGTTAAAAAGAAATAAATTCCTGGGGCACCTGGGTGGCTCATTTGGTTAAGTGTCAGACTCTTGGTTTTGGCTCAGGTCATAATCTCACAGTTTCATGACATCAAGCTCACATCAAGCTCTGCTCTGGCAGCATGGAGCCTTCATGGGATTCTCTATCTCTTTCTCTCTGTCTCTGCCCCTCCCCCACTTGTGCTGTCTGTCTTACAAAATAAATTAAAAAAAGAAGAAGAAAAACTCCTATTTGCATTTAATCACACAAACTAGCGTGAAAATGAGCTCAAAAATTGGTAATGGTAGATGACTTGAAGAAGGGGAACAGTGTGACTACAGTAAATATAAGGAGAGAAATTTTACCATGTAATTTTTAAATATTTTTAAATTATAGTACCTATTCTAATAATAAATGAAATAAATATTTCCTAACTGTAGGTTATTTCTTTCTTTTTTATTTCAACCAGTTGTTTAATGAACTTGTTCAAGAGCAAGGTCCCAATCTAGATAGGACATCTGCCCATGTCAGCGGCATTAAAGAATTGGCACGTCGTTTTGCCCTTACATTTGGACTGGATCAGATCAAGACACGAGAAGCAGTTGCCACACTTCACAAGTGAGTGAGCTGAATAAACCCTTTCTGTTATAAAGAATTTGGTTTTACTGGACTCTAACTGAAATACCTGTTATCTGACCCATTTTTAAAGTGACAAATAATAGCATTTTCAAGTTATAATTTTAGAGATTCTGTAGTCTAGCAATTCTCAACTAGGAGGGCCTTTTGAATTTGAGAAATAATTCAACTGCCTATTCTTTCATCTTATAAAGAAAGATGGTCTGTCAGAAGATGTTATAGGAGACTTCGGTTTAAAAACACTGTGCAGTACTAATTTGGTCAACCTTATTTCATAACTAAAAACTGAATGACAGAAAATGTTAAATACCGTACCTTTAAATATTTCCTACAGCTGCTTGGTCTTATGACCAGCTCTGAGAAGCAAATTTTTTGACAGTCTAATTGCCTTTCCAAGGTATTGTGTTACCCCTATTGGATACATACAGGAATTTAACTTTGTGGTTATTCAGCTATTTTTTATATTATTTTTTACAACTCATATTTTTCTACTGTAAATGATAGAATATTATTAGGATTATATGTCATACAAATTAACATTGTTTTACCCTTTGAATTTATCAGAGTTTACTTCCTTCAGTGATGATTTTCCTGCCTTCCCAACTACTTTGAAATTCTAGCCCATTGAGAGAACTACGCAACTTATCTGGAAAAATAAGGTGTTATTTTCTTTTACTCCAGGGATGGCATAGAATTTGCCTTTAAATACCAAAATCAGAAAGGACAAGATTATCCACCTCCTAATCTGGCTTTCCTGGAAGTATTAAGTGAATTTTCTTCTAAACTTCTTCGACAGGACAAAAAGACTGTGTAAGTTACTTTCATCATGATACCCTTGGTAATTTTAAATGTTTTATTTCATGGAAAAATGTTAATCATCTAGATAAAATTACTGTTGATAACATATGCTCTGATTGTTTTAAGGAACTATAGTTTTCTTTCAAGCATCTGTATAATTTTTCTTTTCCCTGCTCGCCTTAAATACTCTGGAATTTGCAAGATTAAAGTAAGTAAGTGGGAAATGATTTCTTATTCCATAATTCACAGAAGTAGAATGTTGGCTTAGCCATTGTATAACCCTTTCATTTTTCCTTTTATGTTAATTATATTTTAGTTTCACAGGTGACCTTTGAACAACATGGGTAGGGGTACAGACCTCCTAATTTCACGCTTTTTAAATGCTATTTTTCATTACTGAAGTATAGTTAACATACAATATTATATTAATTTCAGGTATATAATATAGTGACTCAAGAATTCTATATATAACATAGTGCTCACCATGGTAAACTTAGTAACTGTCATCATACAACATTATTACAATATTGACTATATCCTCTATACTGTACTATGTATAACTTTTGACTTCCCCAAAACTTAACTATTAATAACCTATTATTGACTAAAAACCTTACTGATAATAGTCAGTTAACATATTTCATATGTTACAAGTATTATATGCTCTCTTATAATAAAGTAAACTAGAGGAAAAAAATGTTAAGTCATAAGAGAAAATATATTTATGGTGCTGTAGTGTATTTATTGAAAGAAATCCACATTTAAGTGGACCTGCACAGTTCAAACCCATATTCAAAGTTAAACTGAATTTTTTATTTGAATTGGTCCAAGAAGACTGATTTCTTTTTCTGTTATTTATTTTTGATAATTGATAACAGTTTAAAGAAGTAATACTTACAGTTTTCATAAAAAATGTTGATGGCATCCTGAATCTTATGAATTGGTAGAAATGTCAGTTGTAATACTATGCTAAATGAACAGAAATTTGGAGACAGTTAAAAATCATATGAATATGAGTGATAATTCTAAGGAAAGATGTTGGCTTCATTTTAGTCAGAAAAGATTTATTAAGCAATATGGTCAGGTACTGTTGTATAGCTATTACTCTAGTATAGCCAGGCAGTGAACAACACAAAGTTTCTAATGTAGGGAGACACAGCATAAACATAGGAACTAGAGTCTCGGGCACTGAAATAAGATAATATGATAGAGATGGAGTAATGTTGGGTATTTGGGGGGGGGGGGCGGCCATAGTTTGAAAACCTTTTTACTCTAGGCATTTACAGGTATACGTTTTCCTCTGCGCATTACTTTAGTTGCATCTCACAGATTCTAATATGCTACATTTTTGTTTTCATTCATCTCAATGAGTTTTTTCATTTCCTTTGTGATGTATTCTTTTAGTTATTAAGGAGTATTTAATTTCCACATATTTGTGTATTTCCAAATTTTTCTTCCATTAGTGATTTCTTATTTCATTCCATTGTGGTTAGAGAACATGCATTTTTTAATTTATTTTTTTAATGTTTTATTCATTTTTTTGAGAGAGAGACAACATGAGCAGGGAAGGGTCAGAGAGAGAGGGAGACACAGAATCCAAAATGGATTCAGTTCTAGGCTCTGAGCTTTCAGCACAGAGTCTGATATGGGTGGCTTGAACTCACAAATCACGAGATCATGACCTGAGCTGAAGTTGGATAAGTAACGGACTGAGCCACTCAGGCGCCCCAAGAACATGCTTTGTATAATTTAATCCTTTCAAATTTATTCAGGCTTGTTTTATAGACCAATATATGGTCTATTCCGGAGAATGGTCCATGTGTACTTTAAGAGAATATGTATTCTGTGGTGTTTAGTGGTGTTGAGATATCTGTTAGGTCAGGTGGCTTATGGTTTTTTGGGGTTTTGGGGTGTTTTTTTATATAGTGTTGTTCAAGTATATTTCTTTGTTAATATTTTCTCAAGTTGTTCTATCCATTATTGAAGATGGGGTATTGAAGTCTCCTCACCTATTACTGAATTGTTATTTTGCCTACAAATCTGTCAGTTTTTTGCTTCATGCCCTTTGGTACTAGCTCTTTTGTTATGCATGTGTATAATTATTTTCTCTTCCTGATGGATTGACTCTTAAATAGCATTATAAAATGTCATTCCCTCGCTCTAGTAACTTTTGTCTTAAAATCTATTTTGTCTGTTACTAATATAACCATTCCAAGAGTATTTTATTTACTGTTTGTATAGTATACCTTTTTTCCATCCTTTCACTTTCTGCCTTTTTGTCTTTGACCTGAGCTGAGGTCAAGAGTCAGACGCTTCACTTTCTGCCATTATACTGTTTGTTTTTTAGAGATGTTTTTGTTTTTTCCTCCTTTATTGCCTTTTTTATATTTTTAAAAAATTATTGATTTTTTAATTTACATCCAAGTTAGTTAGCATATAGTGCAACAATGGTTTCAAGAGTAGAGTTCCTAATGTCCTTACCCCATCTTCCCTCCCAAAAACCCTCCAGCAACCCTCTGTTTGTTCTCTATATTTAAGAATCTCTTATGTTTTGTCCCCCTTCTTGTTTTTATATTATTTTTGCTTCCTTATGTTTATCTGTTTTGTATCTTAAAGTCCTCGTATGAGTGAAGTCATATGATCTTTGTCTTTCTCTGACTAATTTCTCTTAGCATAATACCCTCTAGTTCCATCCATGTTGTTGCAAATGGCAAGATTTCATTCTTTTAGTTTGCCAATTAATACTCCATTGTGTATATATATATACATAACCACATCTTTTTATCCATTCATCCATTGATGGACATTTGGGCTCTTTCCATACTTGGGCTATTCTTGAGAGTGCTGCTGTAAACATTGGGGTGCATGTGCCCCTTTGAAACAGCATATCAGTGGTATCTCATTGTGGTTTTGATTTGTATTTCCCTGATGATGACTAATGTTGAGCATTTTTTTCTAGTGTCGGTGGTCATTTGGTTGTCTTCTTTGGAGAAGGGTCTGTTCATTTCTTTTGCCCATTTCTTCACTGGATTATTTATTTTTTTGAGTTTGATAAGTTCTTTATAATTTGGGATACTAACCATTTATCTGATACGTCATTTGCAAATATCTTCTCCCATTCCATTGGTTGCCTTTTAGTTTTGCCAATTGTTTCCTTCGCTGTGCAGAAGCTTTTTATTTTGATGAGGTCCCAGTAGTTCATTTTTGCTTTTGTTTTCCTTGCCTCCAGAGACATGTTGAGTTGCTGCGGCCATGGTCAGAGAGGTTTGTGTGTGCTTTCTCCTCGAGGATTTTCGATTAGGTCTTTCATCCATTTTGAGTTTATTTTTGTTTATGGTGTAAGAAAGTGGTCCAGGTTCATTTTTCTGCATGTCGTTGTCCAGTTTTCCCAGTACCACTTGCTGAAGAAACTGTCTTTGTTCCATTGGATATTCTTTCCTGCTTTGTCAGAGATTAGTTGGCCATGCCTTCTTTTACATTAAGTGGATATTTTCTAGTGTAACATTTTACTTCAAGATTATTTAAAATTTTTTTCTTTTTAATGTTTATTTGAGAGAGAGAGAGAGAAAGCATGGATGAGGGAGGGATGGAGAGGGACGGAGGAAACAGAATCAGAAGCAGGCTCCAGGCTCTGACCTGTCAGCACAGAGCCCAATGCAGGGATCGATCTCACAAGCTGTGAGGTTATGTCGGACACCAGCTGACTAGGCCACCCAGGTGCCCCTTACATCAAAATTATTTAATTGTAGTTTTTTAGTTATTTCCTCTGTGGTTTTGTAGGCCTTAAAATATACATCTTATCAAAATTTCTTCAAATTTATTCTAAGGAAATACAAAAACTTTACTTCTATATAGCTCCATTTTTGTTCTTTCCTTTTTGTGTCATTATGGTTGCACATACTGTATCTAATTATGTTATATACCCAAAAGTACATTATTATAATTTTATTTCATATAATTGTATGTGTTTTAAAGGTACTGAAAGAAGAACTGGAGTCCAGCATACATTAATTGTAGAGTTTGTTACATTAACCTTCTTTTATTTTTTTATTATTATTATTATTTATTCTCACGTTGGTTTCCGTATAACACCCAGTGCTCATCCCCCCAATGCCCTCCTCCATGCCCATCGCCCCCCTCCTCCCCCCACACCCATAAGTCCTAGTTTGTTCTCACCATTCAAGAGTATCTCATGTTTTGCCTCTCTCCCTTTCCCCCAAAATTTCCCCCTTCTTCTCCTCCATGGTCCTCTGTTAAGTACCTCCTAATCCTCCTATACGTGCAAACATATGATATTTGACCTTCTCTGCCTGACTTATTTCGCTCAGCACAACACCCTCAAGGTCCATCCATGTTGCTACACATGGCCAGATTTCATTGTTTCTCATTGCCATGTAGTATTCCACCGTATAGATAAACCACATCTTCTTGATCCATTCATCTGTTGATGGACACTTAGGCTCTTTCCATGTTTTAGCTGTTGTGGAGAGTGCTGCTATGAACATTGGGGTCCATGTGCTCCTATGCATCAGCATTTCTATATCCCTTGGGTAAATTCCTAGCAGTGCTATTGCTGGGTCATAGGGGTGTTCTATTGCTAATTTCCTGAGGAACCTCCACACTGTGTTCCAGAGGGGCTGCACCTGTTTACATTCCCACCAGCAGTGTAAGAGGGTGCCCGTTTCTCCACATCCTCACCAGCATCTAGAGGTCTCTGATTTGCTCATTTTAGCCACTCTAAGAGGCGTGAGGTGGTATCTCAGTGTGGTTTTGATTTGTATTTCCCTGATGAGGAGGGATGCTGAGCATCGTTTCATGTATCTGTTGGCCATCTGGATGTCCTCTTTGGAGAAGTGTCTGTTCATATCTTCTGCCCATTTCTTCACTGGGTTGTTTGTTTCTCGGGTGTGGAGTTTGGTGAGTTCCTTATAGATTTTGGATATTAACCCTTTATCTGATATGTCATTTGCAACTATCTTTTCCCATTCCGTTGGTTGCCTATTAGTTTTGTGGGTTGTTTCCTTTGCCTTGCAGAAGCTTTTAATCTTGATGAGGTCCCAATCGTTTATTTTTGCTCTTGATTCCCTTGCTTTTGGGGATGTGTCAAGTAAGAAGTTGCTGCAGTGGAAGTCACGGAGGTTGTTTCCTGTTTTTTCCGCTAGGGTTTTGATGGTTTCCTGTCTCACGTTCAGGTCCTTTATCCGTTTTGAGTTTATTTTTGTGTATGGTGTGAAAAATGATCTAGTTTCATTCTTCTGCATGTTGCTGTCCAGTTCTCCCAACACCATCTGTTAAAGAGGCTGTCTTTTTTCCATTGGGTATTCTTTCCTGCTTTGTCAAAGATTAGTTGGCTGTATACCTTTGGATCCAGCTCTGAGTTCTCAGTTCTATTCCATTGGTCTATGTGTCTGTTTTTGTGCCAATACCATACTGTCTTGATGACAGCTTTGTAGTAGAGGCTAAAGTCTGGGATGGTGATACCTCCCGTTTTGGTTTTCTTCTTCAATATTACTTTGGATATTTGGGGTCTTTTGTGGTTCCATACAAATTTTTGGATAGCTTGTTCTAGCTTTGAGAAGAATGCTGGTGCAATTTTGATTGGAATTGCATTGAATGTGTAGATTGCTTTGGGTAGTAATGACATTTTAACTCTATTTATTCTTCCTATCCATGAGCATGGAATGTTTTTCCATTTCTTTGTGTCTTCTTCAATTTCCTTCATAAGTTTTCTATAGTTTTCATCATACAGATCTCTTGTATCCTTGGTTAGGTTTATTCCTAGGTATTTTATGGTTTTTTGTGCAATTTGAATGGGATCTGCTTCTTGATTTCTCTTTCTGTTGCTTCATTATTGATATATAAGAATGCAACCGATTTCTGTACGTTGATTTTGTACCCTGCAACTTTGCTAAACTCTTGGATCAGTTCTAGTAGGCTTCTGGTGGAGTCTGTCCGGTTTTCTATGTAGAGTATCATGTCGTCTATGAAAAGTGAGTTTGACTTCCTCTTTGCCAATTCTGATGCCTTTGTTTTCCTTTGGTTGTCTGAAGGCTGATGCTAGGACTTCCAGCACTATGTGAAACAACAGTGGTGAGTGGACATCCCTGTTGTGTTCCTGATCTCAGGGGGAAAGCTGTCAGTTTTTCCCCGTTAAGGATGATGTTAGCTGAAGGCTTCTCATAGATGGCTTTGATGATGTTTAAGTAGGTACCTTCTATCCCGACTTTCTCTAGAGTCTTTATTAAGAAGGGATGCTGTATTTTATCAAATGCTTTTTCTGCATCTATCGACAGGATCATCTGCTTTTTATCTTTTCATTTGTTGATGTGATGGATCACACTGATTGATTTGCGAATATTGAACCATCCCCGTAACCCAGGAATGAATCCCACTTGATCTTGGTGGATAATTCTTTTTATGTGCTGTTGGATTTGATTTGCAAGTATCTTGTTGAGGATTTTTGCATCCGTATTCATCAAGGATATTAGCCTCTAGTTCTCTTTTTTTGCTGGATCTCTGTCTGGCTTGGGAATCAGAGTGATGCTGGCTTCATAAAAGGAGTCCGGGAGTTTTCCTTTGATTTCTATTTTTTGGAATAGCTTGAGAAGAATTGGGATTATTTCTGATTTAAACGTCTGGTAGAATTCCCCAGGGAAGCCATCAGGTCCAGGGTTCTTATTTCTTGTGAGATTTTTGATCACTGATTCGATTCCTCACTAGTTATGGGTCTGTTTAGATTTCCTATCATTCCCGTGTGAATTTTGGCAGTGAGTGTGTGTTTAGGAATGTGTCCATTTCTACTAAGTTGTCCAATTTGTTGGTATATGATTTTTCATAGTATTCCGTGATAATTGCTTGTATTTCTGAGAGGTTGGTTGTAATAAGTGTATTTTCATTCATGACTTAGTCTATTTGGGTACTCTCTCTTTTCTTTTTGAGAAGCCTGGCTAGAGGTTTGTCAGTGTTTTTATATTTTCAAAAAACCAACTCTTGGTTTTATTGATCTGTTCAATTGTTTCTTTGGTCTCTATTTTGTTTATTTCAGCTCTGATTTTTACTATTTCTCTTCTTCTACTGGGTTTAAGGCGTTCTTGTTGCTCTGCTTCTAGTTCCTATAGGTGAGCTGTTAGAGTTTGGACTTGTGCTTTTTCTAGTTTCTTGAATTAGGCCTGGAGTGCAATGTACTTTCCTCTTAGGACTGCCTTTGCCGCATCCCATAGATTTTGAATTGTTGTGTTTTCATTTTCATTTGTTTCCATATATTTTTTAATTTCATCTCTAATTGCCTGATTGGCCCATTTATTCTTTAGTAGGATGTTCTTTAACCTCCATGTTTTTGGAGGTTTTCCAGGCTTCTTCCTGTGATTGATTTCAAGTTTCAAAGCATTATGATCTGAGAGTGTGCATGGTATAATCTCAATTCTTTTATATTTATTGAGGGCTGCTTTATGTCCCAGTATGTGATCTATCTTGGAGAATGTGCCATGCGCACTTGAGAAGAAAGTGAATTCCATAGCCCCAGGAAATAGAGTTCTGAATATATTTGTCAGATCCATCTGGTCATTGTGTCTTTCAAGTCCATTATTTCTTTAGTGATTTTCTGTCTGGTTGACCTATCCATTGCTATAAGCGGAGTATTAAAGTCCACTGCTATTAGCACATTCTTATCTATAAGCTTGTTTCTGTTTGTGATTGTTTTAGATATTTAGGTGCTCCCATATTTGGTGCATAAACATTTATGGTTGTTAGTTCTTCCTGATGGATAGACCCTGTAATTATTATGTAATGCCCTTCTTCATCCCTTGTTATTGTCTTTAACTTAAAGTCCAGTTTGTCTCATATAAGTATAGCTACTCCAGCTTTCTTTTGACTTCTAGTAGCATGATACATATTTCTCCATCTCCTTACTTTTAATCTGAAGGTATCTTCCAGTTTAAGATGAGTTTCTTGTAGACAGCATATAGATGGATTTTGTTTTTGTATCCATTCTGCTACCCTATGTCTTTGGATTGGAGCATTCAGCCCATTTGCATTCAGTGTTATTATTGAAATATGTGGGTTTAGAGTCTTTGTGTCTTTTGTGGGGTTCATGTTTGTGGTGGTGTCTCTGGTATCTTTGTTCCTTGCAACATTTCCTTCAGAGCATCCCCCTCAGGATTTCTTGTAGGGCTGGCTTAGTGGTGACAAATTCTTTCAATTTCTGTTTATTTGGAAAGGTTTTTATCTCTCCTTCTATTTTGAATGACAGGCTTGCTGGATAGAGGATTCTTGGCTGTATATTTTTTCCATTCATCACATTGAAGATTTCCTGCCATTCCTTTCTGGCCTGCCATGTTTCAGTAGATAGGTCTGTTGCCACTCTGATAGGTTTGCCTTTGTATGTTAGGGCCCTTTTCCCCCTGCTGCTTTCAAAATCCTCTCTTTGTCCTTGTATTTTGCCATTTTTACTATGATATGCCGTGCAGAAGATCGATTCAAGTTATGTCTGAGGGGAGTTCTCTGAGCCTCTTGTATTTCCACATTTACTTACTTCCCCAGGTCGGGAAGTTCTCTGCTATAATTTGTTCCAGGACTCCTTCAGTACCTTTCCCCCTCTCTTCCTCTTCTGGGATTCCTATGATACGGGTATTGTTGCGTTTGACCGTGTCGCTGAGCTCTCGAACTCTTCTTTCCTTTTCCTTGATCAGTTTGTCTCTTTTTTGTCAGCTTCTTGTTTTTCTATAATTGTGTCTTCTAAGTCACTTATTCTCCTATCTGCCTCTTTAATCCATGCATTGGAGGTCTCTAATTTATTATGTATCTCATTTATCGCATTTTTTAATTCTTCATGCCTATTTTTATTCTCCATGTTGCTTGTAGCCATAGTTTCTTTGATGTCCCCTATGCTTTTTTCAAGTCCAGCTATTAATTTTATGATTATTGTTCTAAAATCTTGTTCAGTTATGCTGCTTATATCTGTTTTGAGCAGTTCATTAGCTGGCAGTTCTTGGAATTTCTTTGGAGGAGAGCTCTTTCGTTTTGTCATTTTAGTTAGCTTTCTGTCTCTTGTTAGTTTTAAAGACTTGTTATGCTCTCTGCACCTGTGACCGCTGCTGTACCCAAGAAAACTCTTTGTCCAGGGCCTATCCTTTCAGAGAGTGGGTTTTGAATGGTGTCTTTTGGTTTTTCTTGTTTAGACATTGATTATTTTATTTTCCTACTCGCAGTGATATTTGGGACTCTCCACCATGTGTACTTTGGCTTGTTTCTTGAGGTAGCCCTGAAGAAGAAAACAGACAAACACACACACAGGGAGCAGAGGCACACAAACGCACAGTCAAATCCAACTAACATGCAATCCAAGAGGGAAAATGAAAAAGTTAAGAGAAAAGACGGAGGAGGGAAGGCAAATAATGGAAAATAAAAAAATACATAAAATGTCAAAAAGAAGAAAAGGAAATGAAAAAAGAAGAAAACTGATGGACAAAGAACGGTTTAAAGCATATAACCAGATTTCCCAGCTACAATTAAATAGCCGGGTGTATGCGGTGCTGGTTGAAGAGCATAGAGAAAGAGAGAGAAGACAGGGCTGGATAAGGCAAAATTGGAAATAGAATGAACAGGCAGAAGGGATAAGAAGCTTTTTTCAAAGAGCTAAAGGGTGGAATATGGTTGGATAGGTGAGAGAAGGACACTGGTGTTTTCCAGAGAAACTATATAGTCTAATTATTCCTGAGGGAAAGAGATGAAAAGGTCGGTAGGTGTAGAATTTACATCTACAGAATGGACTAGATGTGACTGTTTAAGCAAGCCGGTGATTAGAGTTAATCAGGTCAGTGTTCTGGGGGAAAAAAAGGGAAAAAAAAAGGGGGGGTGGGGGGAGGGCAGCTCTCAAGCAGGGATGGGTGTGGTGTGATCCACTGCGTCAGGCGGGAGATCTGCCTTGCTGGTTGTGGGGAGTAGAGTGGCGGCGCTCCAGTCCCTTCTTGAACCAAGTGCTGCACCTCGCTTTTTGGGGTGTGTAACCTCCTCGTGCGGGGGGCACAGCCAAAGTGGGTTGCACTCTTTAACCCTGGCCAGGCCTAGTTTCCAAATCCCAGTCCGCAGGCACCACTGAAATTGCTGTGGACACACCTCACAGGTGATCCCCTCGGGGCAATTTCAGGCCTCTTGCCTAGCCCTGGGGGTGGAGCCAGAATTGCTGCTCCCTTCTCCAAGTCCGGTTGGGGAGCATGGGCGGGGGTTTGCCTTCGGGGCCCGCCGGGCCCACTGGAGAGAGGGAAACCAGGTCGCTCTGTGTCCCATCACCCGAAACATGAACTCGCGGGCAAATCTCCCAGTTTTTAAGCTCTTCGCCTTCCCTCTAGAGTTCCAGCCAGCCAGGAGCGCGGAGGCCCTGTACGCACACGCGGTTCCTCCAGGAGTCCTGCCAGCCAGGCACAGTGGCGCGAAGGCGCGCAGCTCCTCTAAGGGTCCAGCCCGCCAGGAGCACAAACTCCGGGAGGAGTTGGCTCACGGGGACCTGGCGCGCAAGGATTTGGCACGCACGGTCCTTCTGTGCCCCGAGTGGAGGTTTTTCTGTTTCCCAGCGACAGGGACTGTGTCTTGACGGGTTGCAAACTCTTTCCCCTCTCACTCCCCGCAGAGGGGGATCGCCCCTGTCCCTAGACTCTCCGATTCTGGCCCGATTTTACCTTCCCCAGTTCGCACTCATGTTAGAAGGCTTTCTCAGTGGATTCTGGGTCCTTTTTCTCCCAGTCTCTTGGGTTCTGTAAGGTTTCCTATGGCTTCAGATCTTTTCCGTGTGAGATATGGGGGCAAGTGGAATGTACAGAGCCCCCTACTTCCCTGCCATCTTGCCCCCTCCCAGACCTTCTTTTATTTTAATGTTTATTTTTGAGCCAGAGTGTCAGTGGGGGAGGGGCAGAGAGAGAAAGGGACAGAGGATTCAAGGTGGTCTGTGCTCTACAGCAGAGAGCCTGATGAGGGCTCAAACTCCCGAACCATGAGATTGTGACCTGAGCTGAAGTTAGATACTTAACTGACTGAGCCACCTAGGTGCCTGTTATATTAAGCTTATTTACTCTTTCTGGTTCTCCTCATTTCTTCTGTGGATTTGTTATACCATCTGGCATCATTTCCTTACACTAATGTATCTTTGCTCCCACCTATTTCTTTCGTATTTATTGTAATCAAATATATTATATTTGTATGTTATTGGCTCAACAATACAGTGATACATATTGTTTTGTACAATTCCTGTTTAAATCAGTGAAAAAAATGAATATGCAATTACATTGTCCTTCATAACCACTTAAGTAATTACCTTTCGCTATCTTTGTTTTTTCATGTGTATTCTCTGGCATTATTTTGCTTTCAGCCTGAAGAACATATTTATTATTTCTTTTAAATCAGATCGGTCAACAACAAATTCTCTGCTTTTATTCCATCCGGGAGTGTCTTTATTTTATCTTTAGCTTGAAATACAGTTTTGCTAGATAAAATATTTTGATTAAATAGTATGTTACTTTCAGTACATTGACTGTGCTATCCCACTGCCTTCTGGCCTCCATTGCATCTAATGAGAAATCATGAGTAACTTGTTCTTCTTTCAAGATTTTTCCTTTAGTGTTAGCTTTTAGTATTTTGCCTGTGATGCATCTGGGTGTGAGTCTTTTTGCATTTATCTTGCTTAATTTTTTTCACCAAATTTGGAAGTAATTAACCATTATATCTTTAAATGTATTTCTACTCCTTTCTTCTCCTGGCACTCCCACTACACCTATCAGTGCACATAATGATATCCCACATTTGTGAGGCTCTCTTCATTTTTCTTCATTCTTACTCTCTGCTCTTCAGAATACATAATCTCTACTGATAAAATTTCAAGATTACTGACTATTTTTTCTTCCAGTTCAAATCTATTGAGTCCCTGTAGGGAATTCTTAATTTGTTATTGTACTTTGCAAATGCAAAATTTCCATTGGTTCTTTTTTTTTTAAATCATTTCTATCTTTTTATTCTCTGTTTAATGAGATAGTGACATACTTTTCATTCCTTATATTGGTTTTTTTTTAGTTCTTTGAACATTTTAAAAATATTGCTTTGCAATCTTTGTGGGCCACTGCTTTTATTGCTCACTTGTTTACTGCTACATGTAGGTCACATTTCCTTATTACTTTGCATGTCTCATAATTTTTTTGTTGAAAATGAACAATTTAGATAATATGTTGCATATATGATACATTGTGAAATAGTAATTTAGGTACTCTTCTACTGATTCACTGCACCCAATATCACATTGATATAGTTTGCTTGGTCATTTCTTTAGAGATTTGGATGAACAAGCTCTGTGAAGTCTATTTCTCTTACAGTGTGCAGCCTCTGCTATCCCTACTCAGATTTTTTTCCCTGTTTTTTTTATCATCTGTCTTGAAATCCTAGGAGTCAACCCTATGTCAGCATTAGATTCATTAATCAAAGGCTGTGCCTAAACCTCCTTGGCCTTTTAGATTTTTAGTTTTTACTCTTTGATGTGTCGCTTGAAGATTGCTATCACGGTTCAGAGGTGTTACTTTGCTCCACAGTCAGCCAGAGGACTAACAGATTGGAAGTTCCCTCTCTGATTGCTCCTGAGAAGGGCAGCCTTGAGTGTATGCACTCTTCCAGACTAACAGAGAACTATATGATTTGATTTGATTTGATTTGATTTGAATTAGCTTAATTTTTAGAGAAGTTTTAGGTTCACAGCAAAATTGAGGGGAAGGTAGGAAGAATTCCCATGTGTCACCCAGTCCTTACACATCCATAGTCTTCCCATTATCAGCATCTACCACCAGAATGATAAACTTGTTAAAACTGATAAACCTACCTTGACAAAAATCACCAAAGTTCATGCTTAACTACATTATAGTTCATTCTTGATGTTGTACATTCTGTGGGCTTAGACAAATATATAATGACATGCATCCATCATTATGGAATCATACACAGTACTTCTTTCACTTTCCTAAAAATCCTCTGTGATGTGCTTGTTCATCTTTTCTCACATCCCCCAATCCCTAGCAACCACTGATCATTTTACTGTTTCCATAGTTTTGCCTTTTCCAGAGTGTTATATAGTTGAAATCACAGAGTGTATAGCCTTTGCAGATAAGCTTCCTTTCACTTAGTAATATGAATGTTAAGTTTCTCCTTGTCTTTTCATTGCTTCATAAGCTCATTTCTTTTTCATGTTGAGAATTATACCATTGTCTAGAAATACCACAATTGATTTAGCCGTTTACCTACTGAAGGACATCTTGGTTGCTTCCAAATTTGACAATTACGAATAAAGCTGATATAAACATCCATGTGTAGGTAATTATAAAGACATAAATTTTCAGGTCTTTTGGGTAAATACTAAGGCTTGTGATTACTGGATCACATGGTGTTTAGTTTTATAAGAAACTGCCAAACTGTCTTCCAAAGTTACTGTACCATTTTCTCTTCCTACTAGCAATGTATGAGAGTTTCTTCTGTTCCACATCCTCACCATGATTTGGTGGTGTTCTGGATTTTGGCCTTTCTAATAGATGTTTGGTTGTATCTTGTTTTACTTTTACGTTTCCCTAATGACATGATGTGGAGCATCTTTTCATTTGCTTATTTGCCACCTGTATATTTTCTTTGGTGAGGTATCTGTTCAGATTTGTAGTCCATTTTTAAATCAGGTTGTTTGTTTTTGTATTGTTGAGTTTTAAAAGATCTTTATATGTTAGATAGCAATTCCATTATCAGATAAATATTTTCGAAATATTTTCTCCCAGTCTGTGGTTGTTTTCTCTTTCTCTAGACCGTGTCTTTTGCAGAACAGAAGTTTTTAATTTTAATGAACTCCACCTTATCAATTATTCCAGGGACCCTGCCTTTGGTGTTGCATCTAAAAAGTCATTGCCATACCCTGGGTTTTCTAGGTTTTCTCCTATATTACTTCCTAGGAGTTTTAGAGTCTTAAATTTTACATTTAGGTTTATAATCTATTTTAAGTTGGTTTTTATAAAGGACATAAGGTCTTTGTCTATATTAATTTATTAGTTTTAGACATCCAGTTCAACACCATTTATTGAATTTTATTACCTTTGTCCTTTGTCACAAAGATCAGTTGATTATATTTAGGTGGGCCTGTTTCTGCGTTCTCTTTTCTGTTCCATTGATCTGTATGTCCATTCATTGGCCAGTACCACACTATCTTAATTACTATAGACTTTACTTTATTTTTCCAGCCTTATTGAGATAAATTTGACATATAATGTTGTATAAGCTTAAGGTATACAGTGTGACAATGTGATAGACTTAGGTATTGGAAAATGATTTTACTATAGGTTTATAGTGAGTTTTCCAGTTGTATAGTGTCAGTCCTTCAACTTTGTTATTCTCCTTCAGTATTGGCCATTCTATGTCTTTTACCTCTCCATATAAACCTTAGAATCCACTTGTCAGTATCCATTAAATAATCTGCTGAGATTTTGATTGGAATTGCATTGACTATAGATGAAGTTAGAAAGAACTGATTTAATACTTTGTCTTTGTAGGCATGAACATGGAACATGTCTCCATGTAGTTAGTTCTTTGATTTCATTAATCAGTTTTGTAGTTTTCCTCATATAGATCTTGTATATTTTTTGTTGATTTATATCTTAATTCATTTTTGGGGGTGCAGATGTAAATGGCATTATGTTTTTGGTTTTTTTTAATGTTTTATTTATTTCTAGGAGAGAGAGAGAGACAGCGTGAGCAGGAGAGGGTCAGAGAGAGAAGGAGTCACAGACTCTGAAACAGGCTCCAGGCTCTGAGCTGACAGCACAGAGCCCGACGCGGGCCTCGAACCCACAAACCGCGAGATCATGACCTAAGCGAAAGTCGGACGCTTAACCGACTAAGCCACCCAGGTGCCCCAATGGCATTATGTTTTTAATTTCAAATTCCACTTGTAACTTTGTATCCTGCAACCTTGCTGCAGTTGCATACTAGTTTCAGGAGGCGTTTTTCTGTCAGTTCTTTAGGATTTTGTACATAGACATCGTATCATGTCAGTCTGCAAACAGTAACAGTTTGATTTCTTTCTTCCTGCTATGTATACTTTATATTTCCTTTTTGTCTTATTGAATTAACTAGAATATCCAGTACAGTGTTGAAAAAGATTGGTGAGCAGGGACATTCTTGTCTTATACCTGATTTAGTGGAAATCTTTGAGTTTTTCACCATTAAGCATGTTAGCTATACAGTTTTTTGTGGATGATAAATTGAGAAAATCCCCTTTTATTTCTGGTTTACCGAGAGTTTTTATCAAGGATAGGTGTTGGGTTTTGTCAAATGCTTTTTCTGTATTTATTGATATGATACTGATTTTTCTATTTTAGCCTGTTGATGTGATAGAATATATTGATTTTCAAATGTTGAACCAGCTTTGCATTCCTGGGTTCCATCCCACTTGATCATAGTGTGTATATTTCCTTTTCTATATACATTGTTGGATTCACTTGGCTAATATTTTGACGAGGATTTTTGCTTTATATTCATAAAGATACTAGTCTGTAGTTTTCTTGTAATGTCTTAGTCTGATTTTGGTATTAGGATAATGCTGGCCTCGTAGAATGAGTTAGAAAGGATTGCCTCTGCTTCTGTCATCTGAAAGAGATTGTAGACAATTGGTAGGTTTATTCCTTAAATATTTGGTAGAACCACCAGTTAACTTATTTGAGCCTGGTGCTTCCTGTTTTAGGAAGTTATTAGTTACTGAATCAATTTAATAGATATAGGCCTTTTCAGATTGTCTCTTTCTTTTTGTATGAAATTTGGCAAGTTGTGTGTTTCAAGGAATTGGGCTGTTTCATCTGGATTATCAAATATACAGGCACAAACCTGTTTATAGTATTCCTTTATTTTCCTGTTAATGTCCATAGGATCTGTAATGGTGTTTTCTCTTTAATTTCTGGTATTAATAATTTGTAGCTTCTTCCCCCCCCCCCCCACTCATTTAGGCTGACTAATCAGTTTTATTGATCTTTTCAAAGAACTAGTGTTTCATTTTGTTGATTTTCCATACTGTTTCTGTTTTTAATTTCATTGATTTCTACTCTGATTTTGTTTCTTTTCTTTCACTTTGGATTTAATTTGGTCATCTTTTTCTAGTTTTCTAGGATAAAAGCTTCTAGATTATTGATTTTGGATCTTTCTTTTCTGATACATACATTCAATGCTTTAATTTCCCTCTAACCACTACTTTCACTGCATTACAGATTTTGATGTGCTATTATTTTCATTTAGTTAAAAACATTTTAAAATTTCCCTTGGGATTTCTTCTTTGTATCATGTGTTAAAAGTGTTTTAACACTTTTTTGTTTAGTCTCCATGTATCTTCCTGATAACTTATTTCTAGTTTAATTCCATTGTAGTCTAAGAGCAGACATTGTATGATTTCTGTTCTTGTAAATTTGTTAAGATGTCTTTATGACTGGGGTGGATCAGTTGGTTAGGCATCCAACTCTTGATTTCGCCTTAAGTCATGATTTAATGGTTCCTGAGATCAAACCCCACATTAGGTTCTGCACTGACACCTCAGAGCCTCCTCAGGATTCTCTCTCTGCCCCTCCCCTGCTCGAGTGCATGGGTTCTCTCACTCGGTTTCTCTCTCTCTCAGTATCTCTCTCTGTCTCCTTCCCTCCCTCTCTCCCTCCCTCCCTATCAAAATAAATAAATAAAAACATTTTTCTTTAAAAGATGTGTTTGGGACACCTGGGTGGCTCAGTCACTTAAGCGTCTGACTTCATCTCAGGTCATGATCTCAGAGTTTGTGGGTTCGAGCCCCATGTCAGGCTCTGTGCTGACACCTAGCTCAGAGACTGAGCCTCTTTCAGATTCTGTATCTCCTTCTCTTTCTGACCCTCCCCTGCTCACACTGTCTCTCTCTCACAAATAAATAAAACAGTAAAAAAATTTTTTTAAATAAAAAGATGTGTTTTATGACCTAAAATGTGATCCCTTGGTGAATGTTACAGGTGAACATGAGGAAAATGTGTACTCTGCTTTTGGATGAGATTAGTTTGTAGATGTTAATTATATCCAGTTGATATGACTGAGGGGTGTATTTGAGTTCAACTATGTCCTTACTGATTTTCTGGCTACTAAATCTGTCCATTTCTGATACAGGATTAAGTCTCCAGCTGTGATAGTGGATTCCTGTATTTCTAATTGCAGTTTCTCTTTACAAGCCCTGCCTCAGGAATAGGCTCAGAGCCTGGAGCCTGTTTTGGATTCTGTGTCTCCCTCCCTCTCTGTCCTTCCCCTGCTCACACACACTCAGTCTCTCTCAAAAATAAATAAACATTAAAAAAATTTATTAAGTTTTTATTTTACCTTTATTTACTCCTTCATTGTTCTTACTTTATATAGATTTATGTCTTTGACCTATATTATTTTCCTTCACTCTAAAGCACTTCTTTTAACTAATTTTGCAAAGCAGGTCTCTTGGCAACGAATTCTCTCAATTTTTATTTATCTGAGAAAGTCTTCATTTTCCCTTCACTTTTGAAGGAGAGTTTTGCAGGGCACAGAATTCTACTTTGATGGAGTTTTTCTCTTAACACTTCACTCCACTCTTTTCTTGCTTGCATGGTTGCTAAGGAGAAGTTAGATAGAATTCATATCATTATTCCCCTATAGATGAAGTACTTTTTTCCTCTGGCTACTTTGAGAATTTTTCCTTTGTCTTGGATTTTCTGTAGTTTGAAAACAGTATGCTTAGATGTAGTTCTTTTGTCATTTTATCCTGCTTGGTATTCTCTGAGTTTCCTGCATCTGTGGTTTGGTTTCTGACATTAATTTGGGAAAATTCTCTGCCATTTCTGTTCTGTTTTGTTTTTAATGTTTGTTTATTTTTGAAGGAGAGAGAGACAGCATGCGCGGGGGAAGGGACAAAGAGAGAAGGAGACAGAATCCGAAGCAGGTTCAGGCTCTGAGCTGTCAGTAAGGAGCCCAAAGCAGGGCTCGAACTCATAAACTCTGAGATATTGACCTGAGCTGAAATTGAATGCTTAATAGACCAAGCCACCCAGGTGCTCCTGCCATTTCTGTTTTAAATTAGTGTTGCAGTTTTTTCTTTCCTGCTTCCCCTTGACATTCCCGTTATGTTAACACCTTTTGTAGTTGTATTATAGTTGAATATTCTATTTTCCTCCCTCTTCATTCTCTTTGCTTTTTGGTTTTCATGGATTATTTTGCTGTGTCCCCTAGAGCAGAGGCTTGTCCCCCTAGAGCAGAGGCTTGTCCCTCAGCTGTGTCCAGTCTACTGATAAGCTCATCAGAGGCATTCTTTGTTTCTTTTATAGTTTTTATCTCTAGCATTTGTTTTGGTTCTTAGGGTTTCCATCTGTCTTCTTTTGTTGCCCATCTGTTCTTGCATGCTGTCTACTTTTTCCATTAGATCCCTTAGCATATTGACCAGAGTTGTTTTAAATTCCGTTTGATAATGCTCGTATTTCTGCCATGTCTGATTGTGATGTTTGCTCTGTCCTTCAAATTGTGATTTTGCCCATTGGTATGCATTATAATTTTTTCTTGATAACCAGACATTATGTTCTAGGTAAAAGGAACTGCTATAAATATACCTTTAGTAATATGGTGATGAGGTATGGGAGGAGGGGAAACAATCTATAATCCTGTGGTTATAGGTCTCAGTCTTTTAGTGAACCTATGCCTCTGGACTGTGAACCTCTCATGTATTTCTCTTTTTTTTTTTTTCTTAGCCCATATTTGGGACATAATGGGTGGAGTGGGCTAGAGTTGGATATTTCCCTTCTCCCAGATCAGCTGGGCTCTGATAATATCCTAGTAAGTTTTGCTCTGCTTTACCATTTTCCCCTGAGGAGAGGCTTTGTTAAGAACAATATACTCTAGCAGATTTCAAAATGATTCCTATTCCTCTCCCCCAGCTGGAAACACAGAGGAGTTTGTTCTAATATTTACTGTGGAAACCTGGTTGAGCTTCTGGAGGCAAATCATATATTATGGAGAGGTCCCCCTGGACTGGGTCCTCCTGGAATTTTGAACTCTCAGACTTGTCTACTGTGAGCCTCCAACAACTTGTGAATTAAATTTTTTAATGTTTCTTTTTGAAGAAGAGAGTGAGACAGAGCATGAATGGGGGAGAGGCAGGGAGAGAGGGTGACACAGAATCCAAAGCAGGCTCCAGGCACTGAGCTGTTAGCACAGAGCCCGACGTGGTGTTCTAGCTCACAAACAGTGAGATAATGATGTGAGCCAAAGTTAGACGCTTAGCCAGCTGCGCTACCAAGGTGCCCCCAGTTTGTGAATTACAGCTCAGGTTTTCCTACCCCAGCGATGGTTCCCACTCGTGAGTCTGTTCCAATAAGCTATTGCCTCCTGTATTCACATATAAGTCCCAATCTTGGGGACAGCTATTTTCCTCTCTTACGGATCCAGGAAGTTGCTGATTTTTCAGTCTGTAGAGATTTTTACTTGTTATGTTGCAGTAACAACTTTGAAGCTCCTTACATGCAAAACTGGAAAATAGTCTACTATGATTTTATCTTCAAGCCTGGCTTTCTAAGAGTTGCTCTTGGGTCGGAGCAGCTTATTGTTCAACTAGTATTTGGTAAGCAGTTGTGCTTAAGCCCCTGGTGCTTCCTCCCTGTGTTGATAGATCAATGTGGGGTCTGGGGAATGATTTCAACACCGCCCTCATCCCCTGTTCTTTTTGCCCATGAGTGGGTACAGCTTAAGCATATGTGCAGAGCCTTCCCAACTTCCAGGATTGTCTGTGATTCCAGGAGGGCTCTTTTTGACTATCTTTTCTCTGGGTCTCTCTGTTAAATTTCTGGCTGATCTACTCTCTGGCTGCTGGGCAGAACTTTTATGCCATTGAACAGGAGCTAGGGGTGGGACAGCATTCCTCTTCTCCCAGAAGAACACCCCTGTTCTGTGAGCAGGGGGCCAGGGGTAAGCCCTGGTTGTCAGCTTGTCCCTCCAGGTATTCTTAGTGTGCTATGCTTAGGAGAGAGTCACTACCCGACAAGTAGGGGATGGGGAAGAAGGGAGCCTCCTTCCTCCCAGCTGCTGTCCAGAATAGAGCTTCTTCCAGGGCAGCTTCAGATGAGGAGCTAGAGAAAGAGGGAGCCCCTGTCTTCTTAGCCATGTCTACCCAGAGGAGAGCTACCAGAGTAATGCCTCCATAGCACAGCACAGTGGTGGAGGAGAGGGGACAAGGGAGCGGAACATGTTATGATGCATATACAACAAACTCACTGTTTTTACTGAGATTTAGGAATTTTCTTGAATAAGTGTTTCTCCATTTGCTATATGCCCTTACGACAATTTCTAAAGATTTTAAATGATTGTCTTTTATCATTTTCACCAGTTAAAAAGTTGTTTTGCTGGGGAGAGGATATGCCTAGCTCCTTGCTCCTCCACCATATAGAAATCCTGCCCTCCACAGAGGAGGCACTTTTGGGGATGAGCACTGGGTGTTATATGGAAACCAACCTGACAATAAACTATTTGTAAAAAAAAAAAAAAAAAAGAAGAAGAAGAAGAAAAGAAAGAAATCCTGCCCTGGTTTGAAGTTTAAAAGAAAATATAATAACCTTTTGAGCTAAACTTTTGACTTTTTTTGTTTAGTATTAGTATAGGAAAGACTACACACACACCACACACACTACACACACATACACACAGAGCCTTAGTAATACATTCGCCTATTTAAAAGCATTCCAGTGCTCACTTCAGCAGCACATGTACTAAAATTGGAACAATAAAAGCACTCCAGGACTATGTGCAGCAAAACCTTACATTCTCATCCCTCTTTTTCCAAAGGTAACCACTGTTAACAGTTTAATGTGTGTGCCCTTAGGGATTCTTCATAACTTTCAGAGAGAGAGCCTCAGTCTATGAAAAAATTAAATAAGTGATACATGAAGCACTTCAGTGCTGCTGTGAAAATCACAGTTTCCTATGTTGTGTTTCTAGTCACTCATACCTAGAAAAATTCCTTACGGAGCAGATGATGGAAAGGAGAGAAGATGTATGGCTTCCACTTATCTCCTATAGAAATTCATTAGTCACTGGAGGTGAAGATGATAGAATGTCTGTGAACAGTGGAAGTAGCAGCAGCAAAACTTCCTCAGTAAGGAATAAGAAAGGACGACCCCCACTTCACAAAAAACGAGTAGAAGGTAAGTCTACCTGTACCCTATGAGACAAGTAGTTTGCTTACTATTGTAAAGGTAAATAAAGTGGCAAATCTGTTGAAGCAAGGTAATACTGTTAAGCATATTATTTCCTTGTATATTGTCACATACTCAAAGGTTAGAACAGACAAAGTGGAACAAAAAAGGGTCAAGGACAAAGAAGTTGGAAGAGAATAAAACACAGAGGAAGATAGGTACAGAGAAAAAGAGAAAACAGTTATGAAGGTTTATAAAATAGGTCCCCCATATCATAGTCCCTCCAATATGTTAAAATTGAAAATAAGGTAATCATAATGTTAATTATCAAAATTCATCCTAATATAGAAGAGATTCTGATAAGTTGAGGGTAGACCTGTGCAGCAAATTGAACATACCAAAACAGCTTTCGATTTCTACACCAGGATATAATTTATTTTTGTGCATTAAAATAATGAAAGCTGACTCTGATTTTATAATGTTCATGCACTGTGGGAAACAAGGAGTTGATTTGTCATGAAAATGTGATCATGGGTAATTATTCATATATCCAAAAAGACTAAACATTGATTTATTAGAGCATTACTCTTAAACTAAGAAAACTCAAAGTAAAAATGTTTATTTTCTCAAATAACCTTCCCCCATCTCCACCCTTTTCCTAATAAACGTTCTCCAAACCAAGAGAGGAGGGCAGTGATCTGAATCCTGCTCCACTGCTCTTTTACAGCCTTCTATTTACCTTTCAGCATCATACCTCTGCTGCCTAAAAACTAGTTGACTCATGAAGGCTTTGCTAAAACCTGCAGCAAAATTAGAGTTTAAATCTGTTTCTTTCATCATTGGGGAGGCTGTATTGACTATTGACTCTTTCAGAGTACTAGAATTCAAAGTTCTAGAATTCATAGTTGGCTTCTAGTTTTAAGCTGTATGACCTTTGAACATGTTACTTAATCTCTCTGAGCCTCAATCACTGATCAAATAAAGGATGATCAGAATACCTATCCTGTCAGCTATTATAAATATTAAATGAGATACCGTAAGTGAAACACTTAGTATACATGGCGTTTATAATAGCACAGAGCTTGGCACAAAAGTAACATGGAGTAAATGTTAGCTGCTGTTGTCAGTGTCCTCAGTATTTCAAAGAGAATCAAAGATATGAAAATATTTATAGTATTTCATGCTCATGGATTGGAAGAACAAGTATTGTTAAAATGTCAATACTCCCCAAAGCAGTCTACACATTTAATGCAATCCCTATCAACATAATTCCAGCATTCTTCACAGAGCCAGAACAAAACAATTCTAAAATTTGTATGGAACCACAAAAGACCCTGAATAGCCAAAGCAATTCTAAAAAAGAAAACCAGAGCTGGAGGCATCACAATCCTGGACTTCAAGGTGTATTACAAAGCCATAGTCATCAAGACAGTTAACGATACTGGCACAAAAACAGACACTCAGATCAATGGGACTGAATACAGAACCCAGAAATGGACCCACAAATGTATGGCCAACTAATCTTTGACAAAACAGGAAAGAATATCCAATGGAAAAAAGACAGTTTCTTCAGCAAGTGGTGCTGGGAAAACTGGACAGCGACATGCAGAAAAATGAACCTGGACCATTTTCTTACACCATACACAAAAATAAACTCAAATGAAAGACCTAAATGTAAGACACATATACATACAAACATACATCTTCTAGATATAGAGATATAGGTATTTTTACTCATAGCTCTTCTTAGATGTAACATTTCATATTCTCCAAAATTGATCAAATTCTTGCTGTGTACCAGGAATGTGCTTTATGTGCATTATTAGCATTTAATCATTTATTTGACTAACATTTGTAAAGCACACACAGTGCCACATAAATGTTTTATAAATGAACTCTTGAGTTCAACATTATTATCTGTATTTCACACAGAAGAAACTAAAGCTTAGACAGTCTGCATAACCACACATAATTCACTAATGCGGCAGTCAGTATTACGATCTTCAGTATTACCATGTCTGGACCAGATAACTTAATTTGGTAGTTATTAAACTGCAAAAAAGAAGACTTGCTGTGTGTGAGCTTGAAATTTACCAAGCGACTAAGGTAGGTCATGTGCCCAGAATCCCTAGGCAGCAGTTTCATTTGTTTGGAAGAAAGATGAGAAAGCTTTGTAAGAAGTGTCTTCATTGAGGAACGCTTAGAGGTTAGCAGGATCACCTCAAGAAGAGTGAGTTCTTCCTGAAGTTAATCATTCATTTATTAAGTTTTTACCAAGCACCTAAGCACCTTTCAAAATGCTGGAGATAAAGTATTGATAAAAATGCTCATTTTTTCTCTTTGCCATGTAGTATTCCATTGTATAGATAAACCACATCTTCTTGATCCATTCATCAGTTGATGGACACTTAGGCTCTTTCCATGTTTTGGCTATTGTTGAGAGTGCTGCTGTGAACATTGGGGTACACGTACCCCTATGCATCAGCAGTCCTGTATCCCTTGGGTAAAATCTGAGCGAAATACATCAGGCAGAGAAGGACAGATACCATATTTTTGCACATATGGGAGGATTAGGAGAAACTTAATGGAGGACCATGGGGGAGAAGAAGAGGAAAAATAGTTGGAGAGAGGAAGGGAGGCAAAACATGAAAGACACTTGAATGATGAGAACAAACTGAGGGCTGATGGGTGTGGGGGGGAGGGGAAGGGGGGTGATGGGGATGGGGAAGGGCACTTGTCGGGATGGGCACTGAATGTTATATGGAAACCAACTTGAAAATAAACTCTTTAAGAAAAAAAAAAGTGCTCAGGGGATGCATGGGTGGCTCAGTTGGTTAAATGTCCAGCTCTTGATCTCAGAGTCCTGAGTTCAAGCCCCATGTTGGGTTCTATGCTGGGCATGAAACCTACTTTTAAAAAAAGGCTCATAGTAGATGGCAAGACAGAAGCAGGCAATTTTAGTTCAGCAAGGGAAGTGCTCTGGTGGCCCCAAAAAGATTTTCTGGGAACATACAGGGAGTGATCAAACTCTTAATGAATCAGGAAAGATTTTCTGGGAAAGATGGTATGTAGTAGAGCTGAAAGATGGGTTTACCAGGTTAAGAACCTAGATGGTACCTTTCTTATAATAAAATTTTAAGTGCAGCAGAAGACAAAAAAGTTAGGAATTAACTAAATGTTGAAAGAATAAAAGAAGATGAAACCTCTTTTTGCTGGTTAAAGATTCAGTAGTGAGTTTCAGATCAGTGGAATGACCTTAACAAGACAATAGGTTAAGTATTTGCAGGAACTGAGAAGCCGATCTAGAACATACACCTGTATCTTGACAGTTTTTGAAACACTGAGATATGGGATGCTTGATGGCACATAAGGAACCTAACATGCACATATCTCTGAGACTTAATGGAGAAAGAAAAACAGTAGGATTCATACTGTGTACTTTGTGATTGAAATTTTTTTTTAGTTCTTCAGAAAGAAAAGCAGAGTGATACTTTTGAGTCTACCCATATTAAGAAAATAACTTAGAATGTTTACAGTAGAAACTATATAATTCTATAACTTTATATCAGACTATAGATATTCAAATAATAGTTTAATCTGTTCAGATCTTCGTAAATGATCTTCAGAATAAGGAAGAAATACTTCCTGGTCCCTTGAAGAAATTTAATTCTAATTAAAGAGATAACCTATACACTTGACAAATGACCTGACAACACAGGCCATTGTATAATTAAATCCTTAGTAAGTAGGAATGATTGTGTATCCTCTAGAAGTTAAAGGAGATTGGGAAGTGGGGGCTGAGTAGAGTGAATGAGAAGGGCTTCTCTAAAGAGGTAGAACTTAACAGCATGAAAACGGTGAGCCTCTTAACCCATCCCCATATGAATAATGTGGCAAAGTTTTTTCTCTAGTGACAAATATCCCAATTTTGCAGTGGGATTTGCTAATTTCTCAGTTAAAGGCCCACCAGACTTTAGGTACTGCTACATGGGGCCCCTCCTAGACCCAGCATATAGGCCCTTTATTGCTTGAGCAAAGCAAGGTTACAGGGGTCTCTGCCTGGCCCCATTCTTCCCCTTCTGTGGTTGAATTAATCCTTATAAATGGAGGGACTCGGAAGACAGGATAATGTTAGGATGTATGAGAAAACTGACTTTTGGAAGTTTAGTAACTTACAGAAAGTCACACAGGTGAGTGGTATAACTGGGATTCAAACTAGACAGTTTAAGCCAGAAGCCGTGCTCTTCTAGTCTGTGCCATAATTTCTACCAGAGTTCATTCTACTAATGACACGTTGTGACTCTAACTGGAATTTTACAGATGAAAGTCTGGATAATACATGGCTAAACAGGACCGACACCATGATTCAGACTCCTGGGCCCCTGCCAGCACCACAGCTCACTTCCACTGTACTGCGGGAGAATAGCAGGCCTGTGGGAGAACAGATTCAGGAACCTGAGACTGAACATGGTTCTGAACCTGACTTTTTACACAAGTAAGTAGTAAAAATTTATTTTCTTGGCATAAAACCTATAATTGTTAAAGAAAAACTATCAAAGAAAAACTTTGTTAAAGCATATTATTGGTCAGTTCATGACAAAAAACCACAAGCAGAGGCTAAATGATTTATTTCAGAAGATATATAATAAGTCTTCCCACACTTGTGGATATCAGTTACTCAGAGTCCGGAGACCTTCAAAACATGGTGTGTCACTAAGTGCTGATTTCAGTTGGAGTTTACAGATTATCATTGGGCAGGTCTGTTTTTTCTCAGGGACTTGCAAAAAAAGACATGCAGGTTACTTCCTTGGAAAGAAAGCCTAAGAATTTCTGCTGTGGTTGTCCTAGTCTGAACAAATAAATACTATTCCTTTTATCATCCATGTAATTAATAGTACTTTGTCTTGCTCAAGTTTATATTTTAAAGTTAAACTGTTAGGGATTAAGGTATTTGTCAAGATGTTCGAGAAATTCTGAGAACAGTTGCCTTTTCTCTAAGAGAACTGAAGTCCTACCTTTTTCCATGCTAGTAGTAATTAATGTTTTCTAGTACCAGGGCCCCGAAAGTTTTGGAACAGGCAAGATGATAGTATGACTTTTGCTATAAAAGAACTTTATCTTTGTTGTACTCCATCTATCTTTGAAATTCTCCTAGCTTCTTGTGTTTGTATTCATATTGGGAATAAAATGCTGTGATTCACTCTGATGGAAAAGAGAATTCTCACTTGAAGTCAAAACATTTAGCAGGTTGAAAATGGAAAGAGGAAGGGTTAGAATTTTTCAGATCCTAGGTTTGCTCAAAGGATCTGCCTTTTTTCAAAGCTGAAAGGATAATCGTTGTCAGACAGCCACTGCATAAGAGCATTCTTAGAGGGTGGATTCTTCCTTATTTGAGCAACCTTACTTCCCTGGTCTGTTCTTCCCCTCTGTGGTCTACTTTTCCCTGCTATAGGTTTATAGGTTTAATCAAGGTGGTAACCCCACATGATATAAAGACAGCTTCTCCTGTGGCAGATGTTACCTACTAAAAATCATTAAGGTAGGGGCACATGGGTGGCTCAGTTGGTTGAACATCTGGCTTCAGCTCAGGTCATGATCTCATGGTTCATGGTTTCGAGTCTCGTGTCAGACTCTGTGCTGACAGCTCGGAGTATGGAGCCTGTCTTCAGATTCTGTGTCTCCCTCTCTCTCTGACCCTCCCCTGCTCACGCTGTCTCTCTCTCTCAAAAATAAATAAAACATTTTAAAAAAAATAAAAATCATTAAGGTTTACATCCTGTAAAATTCCCAAAAGGCATGTTTATGCAAGTGTCCATGTGCCAGTAAGTATAGAGGACAGGTGAAAATTCGGCCCAGCATGCACCTGAACCCAGATTTTTTCAGAAGGACTGAGAAAATAATGTGTTAATACCTTTCCTTGTTCAACTCTGGAGAGCTCTGCCCACAAGGCCAGCATCCGTTCTGTCCCTTAGGGGACTGGCTGTCCAAGCAGGAACACTGGTTCCAGGTCAGCAGCTGGATACAAGGTCTCAGAAGCAGTTTCTTGTTTGGCTGAGATTTGGGGAACAAAGCTGGTAAATTAAACAACTGCAGGGGAGGGAAAAGTTTTACTCAACCCTCTGAGGATCCCTAACTGGGTCTGAAAATTAAATGGATCAGTAGAAAAGCATACCCATTTTATTGAATGTTTTACATGTCCAGGGGAGCTTTCAGCAGAGAATGAAGGCCTGAAGAAGTGACCAAAGCAGGGAGCTTTTATACCTTTTAGACAAAGAGTAAATTTGTGAAGAATTGACAAGACAAAGAGATTTAGGGACTATGTAGTCCATATTTTCCTCAACTAGGAAGGTAAGGTTAGTTTAGTAAGGAAGGATTCTTTGCACATTGCTCTGGTGTCATCTCTGGGTTGATAAGCATCTGTCTACCACAGAACAAGCATTCATCCTGCCTTTAGGCAGAAAACGAGGAGGTTTTCTGTATTTACCACTTCTTCACTGCCTTCAGTTCAAAATAACTGTTCTCTCAGAAGCAGTATTTGGGGTGACATACTTTGGTTTCCTTTACACCTAACAACTACCCACAGCCAGCTTCTCTTCGAGACTTAGGCATCTCTGGGCAACCAACTGTCATTTCTGCAAAGGTAGAACCTTCAGTAATGATCTGTCTCACCCATGACTTGAGTAAATCCAGCTAACTCCCCATACATGGGGATTAGGCAAGCCAATGGTGGCCTTTTTAGCATGGGACTGATGAGCGAAATTCATCTTTTGCCACAAATGACTAATGTATTCCTATTCCCTTAGTCCTCAGATGCAGATCTCTTGGTTAGGCCAGCCAAAATTAGAAGACTTAAATCGGAAAGACAGAACAGGAATGAACTACATGAAAGTGAGAACTGGAGTAAGGCATGCCGTGTAAGTGTTACATCAAGTGTTGCAAAAACATGATGACTATGTGATGCTGGTCATTTTGTGGAATGACTGGTTTCCTTTGACATTTGGTCTTAGAAAAGTAGTTAAGGTCCTAATTCAGGATATGCTAGGCCATGTAGAATAGGATTGGAGGGTATGGGCTGCCAAGGCTTTCAGCATTTAAATCCTAGTGCTGCCACTTGCCAGCTATGTGGCATTGGGTAAACTCTCAAACCTCTGTGCCTCAGAGTCTTCATTTGTAAATATGGGATAATACTACCAATCACATAGTATTGTTTAACACATATTTGTTACTGCATTTAAATTGTACTTTTGATGAGATGAAATCTTGAATAAAACAAATGATCCTTAATAGTTCAGGATCATAGTTTGTGGATTTTAACTGGAAGGTGTGCTTTCATTGATTAGAAGACCTAATATAAGAAAGAGCCAGGGCTCCAGATTTGATGAGTCTGAACAGCCTTCTGACCATGGTTTTTCCTTATCAGTCGGGGCCTAATGGAGGAAGATGCTGAGCCCATCTTTGAGGATGTGATGATGTCATCCCGGAGCCAGTTAGAAGATATGAATGAAGAATTTGAAGACACCATGGTTATTGATCTGGTAAAGAAATTCAGTACATTTTCTTCTTTTAAAATATGTAAAGGCATTGATGTAAGATGATCATCCTCTTGTTTGCAGAAGCCCATGGGGAGAGGGGAGAGGTGTGGAAGTGGTAACATAGAATAGCAGCGGGTAGGACCAATTGCATGCTTTTTAGGGCATTTGGATGAGCTGTGTTTCTCATGCCTGCTTTCCAAGCATTCAGATTGTAAATTTCTGGCAGTAATAGAAACTGGTTCCTTCCCTTCTTGAGAAGAGGTTCACACTATATCTGCCTTTCAGTATAGTGTACATCTGGTCTCTGAAACACACTTGGAGTCTGATGGTATAGAGTGTGTTCCAGCATAACAACCAAACACAGAACACGGACCATATTTGTTCAGTGTGAAAAAAACATCTTTGAAGTAAGGAAACCTGAATATGGCCTAGGTGTAGGTGATATTAAGAAATTATTGACTTTGTCATGGAGAGTAATGCATGGTGGTTATATATATTTTTTTAATTCCATCAGAGATACATATTGAAGGTAGTTATAGGTGAAATGATATAGAAAAAAAACAGGAGACTCAATGAAACAGATTGGCCAAAGATTTGGCAGTTGATGCAGCTAGGCGATGGGTACATGGGAGTTCATCATACTACTTTATGTATTTAGAGATATGCTAGGACAAATGCGACCGACTCGGTGGCTTAATAGAAATTTTCTCACAGCTCTGGAGGCTAGAAGTCTAAGATCATGGTGTCAGCAAGATTTATTTCATTCTCTGCATTCTCTCCTTGATTTGTAAAAATAGCCAGTTTCTCCCTCTATCTTAATGTGATCTTTCCTCTGTGTTGAGGATTGAGGCGCCTGGGTGGCTCAGTGAGTTAAGCAACCAACTTTTTATTTTGGCGCAGGTCATGATGTCTAAGTTTGTGAGTCTGAGCCCCGTGTTGGGCTCATGCTGACATGACAGTGCAGAGCCTGAGTAGGTTTCTCTCTCCCTTTCTGTCTGCCCCACCCGTGTTCTCTCTCAGAGTAAGTAAAATAAACTTAAAAACTATTTAAAAAATTGTTTTAATGTTGTTTATTCATTTTTGAGAGAGAGAGGGGCAGAGAGAGAGGGAGACACAGAATCCAAAGCAGGCTCCAGGCTCTGAGCAGTCAGCACAGAGCTCGATACAGGGCTCGAACCCACAAACTGCGAGATCATGACCTGAGCCGAAATTGAACACTTAATCAACAGAGCCATCCAGCCGCCTCATATATTTTTTAAAAATTAGAATCAATCCCTATGACCTCATTTTACCCTTATTACCTCTTTATAGGTCCTCTGTCCAAGTAACAGTCACGTTGAGGTACTGGGGGTTAGGACTTCAATGTATGAATTTGCGGGGACATAATTTAGTCTATAACATTTTGCTTTGTCGGTTTTGAATGTTCCATAATGAAAAACTTCTCTAAGAAATGTAAAGGCAATCATGTCCCTCCAGTCTCTCCACTCCCATCACTAACTTTCCGTCTGCCTACTTTGGGGAATTCAAGGATCGATTTTTAATCATTCCATGATTCAGAGGCATGTTCTATGTTTGTAGGACCCCTAAATTATATGCATTTACATGTTCAGCTTATTCATTTTAATTTGAAATATTTTTTTAATGTGTGCTCCATGCAAAAGCCACATTCTTTTCGTTTCAATATTGTATCTTTAATAGCTCTATTTTGTGATACCATCAGAAATATTAGCTGCTTATTATCACAGTCCATTGTCTTAATGTATCTTACGAAAACATTTTGGCTTCTCTTTCCAGCCCCCATCAAGAAATCGGCGAGAACGAGCTGAGCTGAGGCCAGATTTCTTTGATTCTGCAGCTATCATAGAAGACGATTCAGTAAATGTTAAATTAAAATTATTACCACTTTCTATTTATGGCTTCTAGGTCTTGTTTATGCATGAAATTAATTGTATTTTTCATTTTTCTAGGGATTTGGAATGCCTATGTTCTGAAGTCTGAAGAAAATTTACAAATCTGGAACTCTATTATTTAGAGCTAGAGGCCTATATACTGTGATAGCTTGTATGGGGGAGAAAACACTTTTGATGTGATCTGATTTGTTTTTTAATCAAATGATTGAGGTCAATCCCTTTTTGCAGTGACAGAAGAGGAGCATGTAAATTACCCAAGGGAATGTTGGTGAATGTCACCTCAGAAAGACTGACCTGAAAAATCATTTGTGTTCTAATATTGGACTCATCCCAGTACAGATGTGTGTGTTTTTCTGGAGGGAGGAAAAAATTTTAAATTTTTAAAACAGCTGTCAAGATAAACACTGTTATACACCTGTTTTATGAAAACTCAGCATTGAGTAAAAAAAAATATTTTTAACTTTATTTTCCTGTTGTACAATTTAAAAACCGTTTTAACATTTTGCCTTTTTATGTTTTAAAAGCTAACCATTTTTATTAAACCTATGAGTAAGCAGCTCATCCTAATTGCTGAAGAGTGTTTTGGAGCTCACTGGATTTGGTTGACCTTGTGGAATACAGAAATGCGGAGGAGCAGAATATCAACAAGCTAAGATGAAATTCTGACAGTGCATCTCTGCCAAAAACCACACCCTCTGTGGATATGGATTCCCAGATTTTATATACTCTTGAATAAAAAGGTTTATTTTTATTTATAAGGGGGCATAAAATAAGAAATGTCCACGCAGCCATTTTCCAACAGATGCTGTACACCATTCATTTTATATAGAGTAGGGAGATTCAAATACAGTACATTTTCTATTGGTATTTGTTCTGTGCATTTTTAGCAACTTCTACCAGCAAATAAAGTATTCTCAGAAAAACAAAAATGGTTCTCAAGTTATCAGTTTGCTGTTTTTACTACTTATTTCATGCCCTGCCAAATTCAAGTTACATAGACTTCCGTTTTCTTAAAAAGATAATCATGAAGAACTTCTTTGCCATTCAAAAGTAATCTTTAAGTGTAACATAACTGTGTCTACTTCCCATGCACTTAATACCTTATGCGCTAATTTTGTGAATTAAGTTTACCAATTATAGAAGTATGTGCTGCATAGAAGTCTGTGCTTTAGAGGGTGAAGTTCCTAAGCTTACCTTGAAATACAGCTACATTTCAGTGTTAAATGTGCATATTAATTATTTTGGGGAAAGAAATTATGGATCTTCAGGACAGCCTTCAATGGTTTAGAATTACATTCTGCTTAGACTTTTATGACTTGCTGCTATTGTTTTAAAAAGCCCACTTTTTTCCTTTCTGATTTTTAAAAGCAAGCCTCAATTCCAAACAAATCCATCCACAGCTGTTTCTGGGCTGGTTTTTAAAGTAGCTGCAATGGAATCATGAGGCTTTCCCTTCTTACCAAAAATGAAAAGCATTTTTTTACTAATCTGTGCACCCAATAATTATCTTTTGTTGGGAAAGCAAATGGATTATTCTATTCATTCTTTTAGTAAACACAAAACAGATTTTTCTCAGTCTTTGTACAGTTCTGAAAAAACCTGGTCACCAAAAATATATCTGCTAATTTAGTAATTCCTGGGCTCCAGTTTGAGGGGCTGGGGTCTCGATTTCTTCCAGAAATGTGGGCCTCACTGGACATGCAGGGGCAGGAATAACTCAACTCAACTGTCCACCAGCATCAACCCTGCCTGTGGTTCTGGCCAGGGAGGAAGCTGGGAGGTGCCCTGGCACATGCACAGATTGATCCTTTGCTTGACAGTTTCATGTGGAAATCAGATGCTGACTTAGAATTGTAGACTACATGCAACAAAAAAAAAAAAAAAAAAAAAAAAAAAAGGCTTAATATCTACTCAAATGGGTTTGCAGTTCAGTTTGAAGTCAATCGAATTTTTGTATTTTCAGTGTCTCCTTGATTGGTTTTGCTAGTAATTCTGTAAATTGTACATTTGCAATATGAGGTTTTTTTCCTTTTGTACAATTTGAAACTGATGCTTCACCTTTCCTTTAATAAACTATTCAAAATCAGGCTTGTCATCCTATTGTTCTTACTAGGTAAAGCCTCAAAGAGATGATTTTCTGGCCCAGTGCTCGAGAGTTTGCTCACTCTTGATAATTTGGTAACTGTATCACTGAGTTTTATTCCTTTAAGGAAGAAATTAGAACTAGTTCACTTTCTTTCATTCATTGGATTTCCCTGGAGAAAGTGGGTAGGCCAAGTTGTCTGTGATTCAAGAGGAGGTCTCTTGCAGGCTGAGTTCTGAAGGAGGCATTCAGAGTTTGTAGCCTGGATCCTTCCCCTGCCACACACCCGGCATGGAGGCTTATGCGTGGTTGCCCCTAACGAACAGTGGCCTTTTAAAGATCACTTGGGGCCATGTAAGTGAGAGTTTCTCGATACTGGTGCCAGACATCACTCTTAGAAAGTCATGCCCTGGGGCACCTGGGTGGCTCAGTCAGTTAAGCATCGGACTCTCAATTTTGGGTCAGGTCCTGATCTCCCCATTTGTGAGATTGAGCCCCTGTGTCAGGCTCTGCACTAATAGCATGGAGTCTACTTGGGATCCTCTCCCTCTCTCTGCCCCTACCCCACTTGCACTCTCTTGATCTCTCAAACTAAAAAATAATAATAAACTCATGCCCTACACTTTATGGGCCTGGCCAAGTTCTTTGGGCTGTGTGCATTACATGGCCTAAAGCGTCTGCAGAAAAGGCAGGGATGCAAGGGCTAAATCAGCAGGTGAGCTCTCCAGGTATCCAGGGAGGAAGACAATAAAGATGGGTCTCTGGCAGCTCTCATCTTTACAAGCTTATGAGACTAGACCAGGGCTTTACCCAGTGGAGCTCTATCTTGGGACAAACTTGGAAACCTCCCAGATGTGACTTGACTGTGACTCTATCTGGCCCTGCTTCCAGAAAAGAGTCCATCAAACAAGGAACAGTGTCTTCATGGAAAATAAAGGCTTAGTGCCTCTACCTTAGGCTTTTCAAGCAGACCAAACTCCAGTAAGGTTCCATCCCTGCCTTCCTAAGTGCCTTGCTCTACTGGGGTCTTTATTACACACCACTTTTGAAGGATGGCTTTCTGCTCCCAAGGACACTTAAAGGAGGTATTTTACTCACCATCCAGGAGAGTACGGACATGGTCAGAACCTCCCTAGGACTGCCACATCTACGTAAACGTTCTGGCTAGACTCCACAGAAGCCCCAGACTGAGGCTCTGCCCGTTAAGTGGCCATAGGTCCTGTTTGGAATGGCAGAAATCCCACACCCTCAGAGGGTAGTTTCTAGCCACAGCTGTCTAAATCCTTTAGAACGAGACATAAAATATGCACATCTGTCAATAACTACATCAAAAGTGTTAACTCGGGACTCCTGGGTGACTCGGTTGAACATCCGACTCCTGATTTCGGCTTAGGTAGTGATCCCAGTGTTGTGGGATCCAGGCCGCTTTGGTCTCCACACTAGGCACGGAGCCTGCTGAAAATTCTCTCCCACTATCTCCCTGCACTTGCTCGCTCTAAAATAAAGTGTTAATAGGTGGAGGAGTGTCCTTCACAGTCTTCTCTGGGTAGACCATTATCTAAAACACCCAGCAGCAGCCAAAAGCATCAGTGAACCCAGTGAACCCAGAGGCAGAGGACTCACTGAGGAGACCAAGACATGGTCAGAAGAGAAGCTAGAAGAACTTTCCACAAACACAGGTAACTGGAAGACTCTACATTGTGAGTTTACTCCCCATTATTCTAGCAAATCAAAATGAGGCCTGACAGGCCATCATGCATGAGGTAGGAAAGCTTTCTAAATTCAATAGCTCTTTGGGTTGAGACAACCCCAGTGGAGCTAACCACCACCTTTCTCACTCCACTCTCAGGGGTTCATCCCAACTACTTTACCAGTTGAAACAGTGTTCTGAATGGTTATAGAGACATATGGAGTTGAGACAAATCTGCCTGGGTTCAAATGGCAGCTTCACCACCCTCGCTGTGTGGCTCAGGATGAGTGAGCTGGTTTATTACTTAAGGCAAGAGGAGCAGGGGCAGGTGCAACAGGACACTCAGTGCCTCTTAAAGTCCATCTCCATTCTCACCGTATTACCTGCTGTCAGTCTAAAGAGACAATTGCCACTGCTCTGCTCAGTAAACCCAAGTCCTCTGGTTATAGAGTAACCAGTTGTCTTTTTCCCCTTAAAGAGAGAACACCCCCTGGGAAAGGCATCCCTAACCAGCAGTGACAGAATATTCTGCCACCATTCAAAGCATTCTGTCATCCACAGAGGCTGGTCTACTTGCAAGGTCTTGCAGCTTTTTCTTTCCTTGGCCACCAGCTTGGTTTAGTGGATGGGACTTATCCCACCATCTCCGTTCCAAGGCTTTCCAGAAGCCTCTTGCCCAAGTGCTTCATTAAGCTGGTTCCTCTACCTCTTAGGCCCAGGAACAAGCCCTTTGCAGCATCCAGATTTCACAACCTAGTAAAACACATCTTGGACCTCTTCCTTAAAAAGGAAAAACAAAACCAAAAAAACACAAGCTTGTAGGTATTATTTTCATATAGACAACAGCACAGCCATCCTCCAAACAGTCCAAAACCATAGGTTAGCTGACCCCAGAAATTGGATTGACCAATCAACTTTAAGCAATTGAGCCACAGGCTAACCAACCTGCATGGCTTCTTAGGAGGTCTCTAAAAGGCCAAGAATCAGCCATCACTCCTTTCCCATGGTTTATAACCTTTCTGCTGGTGCCAAAGAGGAATATAAAGAACTTCTGGCCAGTCTCTGCCCCCCTTGGAACTCACCATCGACTTAGGAAGACAAAAATATGTATACAGAGAAAAAAAATGCAAGATCAGATGCTTTAAAAAAAAAAAAAGGAAAAAACACCTGCAATAAGCAAAATCAGTTCAAACTCATAGGTCGAGATGAACTAAGGTCCTTGAGCATGAGCAAATTGGAGCTATTTAGCAAAAAGGTGTCCCAAGGGGGAGGTGACCAGGCTGTGGGCTAATGAATGGAGTGCAGGGTCCTATGCACTGCAAGTGTCAGAGCAGAAGAATGCAACAAAATCTGGACCTAGAATTAGTATATTAACTGAGAACAAGACTTCTAGCTTTAAGGGTAGGCCACTGAGAAAAACCATTAGGGACACTTGCAAAAGTACTTAGTGTTTGAAAATCTGACAGGGTGATAGCATGGTAAGAAAAAAAATTACTGCAGGAAAAAAATGTTTTTTAAAAAAAAAGTCTAATGAGTCCATGAGCCTAAAAAATACTTAAAAACAGCAAAGAAACCTCTTCCAGCACAGTAACAAACTAACAAAGGCAACATTTTAGAATCAACACAGAATAACTGATTGAGGCAAGAATCATCAATAGGCACTAAAAGTACTGAATGAAAGTTTGTTGACAGGCTTAAAGAATGCCCCATATCAGTTATCAACTACAAAGAAAAAATGGTAACCTTTGCAGCCACCACCTTAACCAAGGGATCAATCAATTTCATCAATAATGGAAAAAACTAGCATCATGTCCTTCTTATGTGATACACAGAAAGAACATTCTTGTGTATTAATTACTCTTACCTGATCTGAACATCTGGAAACAATTAGAAAAAAACAAATTGAGGGACATTCTACAAAATAATGGGCAATCATTCTTCCAAATTATCAATGTAATGAAAGACCGTAAGACAAGACAATGAGCCTTCTTTCCTAGGAAATAAATACATTTGTCAGGGTAGGGGACAAAGGGTCATGATTCTACAACTTACTTATATGAGTCAATAAAAATAATTATTATGTGTTTATGGAAGAGAAGACATAGTATTCTATATACTATATTCTATATACCACACATTAATAGTATATTCTATCATACATGTAGTAAATGTAGAAAATTCAGTAGATAATCTAGGTGAAAGATATACAAATACCACTCCTGCAGTATTTCTAAAGGTCTGAAAATTTCCAAAGTAAGTTTTTTAAAATGTGAGAACATATTTCTGAGAAGCATTTAATACAGGGTACTACACCCTATATTACTGAGCATCTATTCTGCAAAACACAACTGCAAACATCCTCAATGATTTGTAGAGGAATTAAGGGCATATTATTAAACATTATTTATGGGGCTCCCAGGTGGCTCATTTGATTAAGTGTCCAACTTCAGCTCAGGTCATGATCTCACAGTCCAGAGTTCAAGCCCCACATTGGGCTCTGTGCTGACAGCTCAGAGCCTCGAGCCTGCTTTGGATTCTGTGTCTCCCTCTCTCTCTGCCCTTCCCTTTTTCATGCTGTCTATCAAAAATAAACATTAAAAAATGGATAAATAAATATTATTTAAAAATAAGGAAATAGGGGCACCTCAGTGGATCAGTCGGTTAAGTGTCTGACTCTTGATTTCAGCTCAGGTCATGATCTCACGGTTCCTGGAACTGAGCCCCACATCAGGCTCTGCACTGACAGCAAGGAGCCTGCTTGGGATTCTCTCTCTGCCCCTCCCCCCACCTGTATTCTCTCTCTCAAATAAGCATAAAAAAAAAAACAAAAAGGAAAATAAAGGCTAAGTAGGTAATAAGTAGTTTGCCCTAAAGGCTTATTACCTCACTTATAGAGAAAAAAAGTCTTGGGAAAAAAGGAAAATACCCAGAGGTGTCAAATAAGGGTGTCAGCTCTAAGTGACAATATACTATTTTCTTGAGTTTTCAGATTTATACCATAAAAAATGAAATTTGTGCTCAAAAAATACCAGTTAAAACAAATTTTTAATAAAACAATTTTACAGTAAGGCACAAAAGAAATCGTCCTAGAATTTAAATAAACAGCCATTTCATGTTATTACTGGTATTTAGATTTCCAGGTTTCATGATCGCAAAAGGCAGGGACAGGTGCAAATGGCCAGGCGGTAATTGGCTCTTGGTTTATTTTCCTTTGATTCGTTTACAATGGAATATTTGCATGTTTCCTCCAAGGGCGCTGTACCTTCTTGCTGGCTAAGACATCCAGGTCAGAGCAGATTCGGGCTCGCGTGAAGGAAGGCTGGATGATGTCATCCACGAATCCTGGGGAAGCACAGAAAAGGAAGCAGATCATCTGCATCCCCAGATAAGGCCACCCCCCATATGTGCTCAGCCTGGGCAACATATCTGGGGTGTGAGCAGGACCCAACTTGATAGGAGAGGGCACAGGTCCTGTGAACCCTCCCCTGCACCCCAGGAGCATCCCCGTTCCTCTGGCAGGGCCCCAGCTTCTGGCCTAGGAATACTTAACAAGAAAGTGAAATCCGACCCCCCTCCCTGCCGAGATGAAGTCGATAGGAAATAAAATTAATACAATTTTATTTTCAAAAATCAGTACACCTCCTCCTACCCCTGTAACACAAGTCCCTCTGCAATGTGATTTCATCACTCCTATCAAGAACTGGATTCAATTTCACTTGTCTATGTGATTTGCTTTGGCCAACACAATGTGGCACAAGTGACACTGTGATTTCCAAATCTAGGTCTCAAGGTGCTCAGGACATCAGCAAGCATGGAGTAGCCAGCTTACGAGTGAGAAACAATGGGGCGCCTGGGTGGCTCAGTCAGTTAAGCATCTGACTTCGGCTCAGGTCATGAACTCACAGTTTGTGAGTTTGAGTCCCACTTCGGGTGAGCACGAGCCCCACTTCAAGTGAGCCCCACTTCTCTCTCTCTGTGCCCCTTCTGGGATTCTCTGTTTCTCTCAAAAAAAATAAAAATAAACCACGTGCAGAAAATGCCAACTGCCAATACCAACCATGTAAATGAAGCCATCTTGGACTATTCGGCCCTGAGTTACCAACTGACTATCTGTGCATGACTGATTCCAGGCAAGACCAGCAGAAGAACCAGCTAACTGAGACCAGACCAAACCGCTGAGCACCAAAAAAAAAAAAAAAAAAAAAAAAAAAAAAAAAAAAAAAAAAAAAAAAAAAAAAAAAAAAAAAAAAAAAAAAAAAAAAAAAAAGGTTGGTTGTTCCAGCCACTCTGTTTAGGAGTGGACTTTTAGACAACACTAGGTAACTGGAACACCACTAGCCATTTCGGCAATACTGTTTAGTCCTTGGTGACCAAAGCAGCGTATACCGTGTCCTGAGGTGACGACAGCCCGGGGACAACCCCAACCCTCACTAGTCTCCAGATTCAACTGTGAGGGCAAAGGGCAGTGATGGGAGACTTTCTGGAGCAAAAGGATGAGCACATGACCCAACAAGTGCCCAGCACCGCCCTCCCCACCACGGTCCCTACCTCTCACTGCGGCAGGAAAGGGGTTGGCAAACTTGTCGATATACTCTGCCTGGGCAGCTTCCACATTCTCATGCCCTTTGAAGATGATCTCCACGGCACCCTGTCATGGGAGAAGTTAATGAACTTAGCTGGCAGTCCCAACCCGGGCAACCTCCCTCAACTCAGGATCACGGTGTGTGGCTGTGAACTTCAAGGTCAAAGCACGCTGGAGAGAAGAGCCGGCTCCGAGTGCCGGGGCACGGAGGTGAGCACTGCTGGCGTCAACCAGCACGATCCCTGGGGCTGTGATCCCACGTTCAGTGTGGCCCGACGACAGGCAGCCCATGCAAAGCCAGCTGCTTGTCTCCTCAAATTCCATCCTATTGCATCCAACTGCATCTATCGTTCTTTGAAGCCAAGATGTTTTGCCCATTTTCCACAGTTAGGTCCATGGTCCCTGCATCAGGGGAAGTAAAACACTGTTTTCCTTCTTCCTTATCCTGAGTACACACCTCAGTGGCCACAGGCACACAGAATGAACTGCAAAGGTAGAATACGGAGGACTAAAAGATGAGCCTTCACCTCAGAGCCCCTAAAAGTCAGCTATGGGGAGAGGCAACAGCTGTTTCAAAGCAGGAACGGAGTGGGCAACAGACTAAGCCAACAGGTAGCACAGGACTCCCCCTCTTATCTGCAGTTTCAGTCAGGGGGGACCAACCATGGTCCAGAAGCAGATGCATGAACCTCCTTCTGGTGTTACACCACCAATGTCATTCCCCTCACTTCATCTCACCACGAGGCATTTTGTCATCTCACATCACAGGAAGGGTGAGTTCCGTACAGATATTTTGAGAGAGAGAGACTGCATTCACACAACCTTTACTGCAGTGTGTTGTTGTAATCTTTCTATTTGTTATTGTTGTTAATCTCTTACTCTGCCTAGCTTGTAAATTAAACTTTACCCTAAGTATGCATCTGTATGAACAAACAGCATATACAGGGTTTGTATTATCCTGGTTTCAGGCCTCCGCTAGGGGTCTTGGAATGCATCCCCTATAGATAAGGGGAGACTACTGTACTTGCCCCAAGTCACTAGGGTCAGAACTACAGTTCAGGGGCGCCTCGGAGGCTCACTCAGTTGGGCATCCAACTTCAGCTCAGGTCATGATCTTGTGGTCCGTGGGTTTGAGCCCCTGTGCTGGGCTCTGTGCTGACAGCTGGGAGCCTGGAACCTGCTTCAGATTCTGTGTCTCCTCTCTCTCTGCCTCCCATGCTTGTGCTCTCTCTCAAAAAAAATTAAATATTTTAAGAAATTAAATTAAATTTTAAAAAAAGGAATACAGTTCAGCTTCTATGGGCTGAAAAACATGGCTCTAGGGTCGTCCCTGGGAGAGTAGATGGGGACAGGGTCACAAGGAATGTCCAATCCTCCAAAGGCTAGTACAGCTGATTCAACCCTTTCTGCTTTACTAACAATCTCAAAACCCACTCAGGGCCCCTCCCACTCTGAGCATGTGCCTGAAGTGACAGTGCAGGACAGGCTCAGGGCTCAACGTGGGAGACTCGCCAAGGTCTAGGTCCCAACCTCCTGGAATCCTGGCCCATCCAAGGGGTCCTGGACTCTCTCCAACATTTTATGGCTATGATCTCCTGCTGGGAGAAGAATAATACCTGGATCCAGGAAAAGGGAAAGCTAGAGGTCATCACCTTTGCTCCCATGACTGCAATCTCCGCTGTAGGCCAGGCATAGTTGGTGTCACCACAAAGGTGCTTGGAGCTCATGACATCATAGGCACCGCCATAGGCCTAGAATGGACCAAAATGCTGAATGTTAGAGCCTGAATCAAACAGTTCATATCCCTGGAAGAACCTAGGAAGCCAAGTGAAATGAGGACCAAAGGAAGAACCTTCCTGAGCTACTGAAGGTCCAGTGTCTCTGAGGGTGGGAAGCCAGAGCAGACAACACATGGGCACAGATCAGAGGCCTTTCACAGCTAATGTCCACTGTCTTCCATGGCTTTTTCCCGCTGATGCTCTCATTTCCCAGATGTGACCACTAACATATCTGCAGGGTGTGTCCACAGGGCTATCAATGCTGCCTGAGCTCAAAAGACCTTTTTAAGAGTGAGCAAGGTGTACTCCTCTTCCCAGCCCCACCAAAACTCTTGGCTAGACCTCCAACCATGGCCACGCTGCTAGGAGTGAGGGGCTCACAGCCTCTGATACCAGCTCTCCTCACCTTCCTGGTGATGACTGTGACTTTGGGCACGGTTGCTTCAGCAAATGCGTAGAGAAGCTTGGCGCCATGCCGGATGATGCCCCCGTATTCCTGTGCTGTGCCTATGTCATGAGGAAGAGTTACAAGATACAAAAGTCCTCACAAGGCATGCCTGTCACCCTCAACCATGAGGTCTTCTCCTGCTCCACAAAGGGCCAGGAGAGAGCCACTCAACCCCCACGGCCCCATATTCCAGACACCTAGAATACAGAGAAGTCACATATCCTTAGAGAATTTACAAGAAAACCTCCAAATTAAGTGGGTGCCTCACTGGGCAAAACCACTTCTCTTCACCCGCACTTCTACCAATGACTTACCAGGCAGGAAGCCAGGGACATCAACAAAAGTGATGAGTGGAATATTGAACGCATCACAGAATCGGACAAAACGAGCCCCCTTCACAGATGAATTAATATCCAAACATCCTAGAAAGAGAGAGATGATCCATGCTGAGCTTCTGGGAAGTTCCCAGTTCTAGCCGCAATGGGAGTGTGGCCTCAGCAAGCATTCAGAGCTGATTTCTATGGAGGCAGTGAAGTCTCCTCACCAGGGAATGTAAAGGGAAACCTTACACTCCAGCAAAGACACCGGGCAGTGGCCAAAGAGGGTCCAAGAGTAGACCCTCAGGCTCTCTTGCTGGGAGCACAGCCTATTGCAGGCAGCTAGACTCTGCCTCATAAACTGAGGCTTATGTAACCACCTGGGCAAGCCTGACTTGCCTCCATGGAACCAGTAGTGGGAGGTAGCATTCAAGGGCTGCTCTTAGGACTCCCAATAGCCTGGAATCAGGTTCACCAGTTACAGCCATGTGCCCTTGGGAAATGACTTTACCTCACTGAGCCTGAGGTCCGTCATCTGCGAAGTTGGGATGTTACTACCTCCTACCATAGTTGTAAGGATTAAAGGAAACAGTATCTGTAATGTGCATAGAGTAAGAGCTCAGTTACTAGCATATCTCCTCTCCTAGAATAGTTCCCAACATACAAATGAGGCCAACATCTCCCTGAGACCAGAACAAGATAAGGGCATCATAAGAAATGAATGCAGACCAAAATCCCTCATGAAAAATAGATGCAAAAATCCCTAAATATTACCAAATCAAATCCATCAATATATAAAAACAGTGATGCATTCTGACAAAGCGGGGTTTATCCCAAGAAGTCAAGGCTGATCTAACATGTAAAAACCAACAACATTACTAGAGGAGAAAAACCATACAGTCTTTTCTTTCTCAACAAAAAACATTTGACAAAAAATTCAATATTCAATCATAATTCAAAACAAGCAGTAAACTAGGAATACAAGGGAACTTTCATAATCTGAAAGAGTATCTCCAAAAAAGCTTATACACTCATTGATAAGAATGAATAAATTCCCAAGTGATCTATACTAGTGCTGGCCAAAAGAATTTTCTATGATGATGGAAATGTTCTCTGGCTGTATTATTTGGCATGGCAGCCATGAGAGCTATTAAGCACTTGAAAAACAGCTACAACAAAGGAGAAACTAAGTTTCTAATTTCATTCAATTTTAATTATATATACTATTTAATTATCTTAGGTTTAAAGTTTACTATGCCAGCATACAGAGAAGACCTATATTTGCAAGCAATTACTAACAAAATCGTAGGCCTCTTCTTATAGAAACTGATAAGCAGATCCTAAAAGTCATATGGTAATACAAAGGAGAAAGAATAGTTTAAACTTTTTTTTTTTTAATTCGAACACTAGTTGACTTCAAGACTTACTTACAAAGCAGGGTTTCTGCACCTGAGCGCCATCTGTATTTTGGGCTGGGTAATTCTGTGTTGTGGGGGGTTGTCTTGTGTGGAAAGAATGTTTAGCATCATCTCTGGCCTCCACCCACTAGATGCCAGTAGCACTCACTCCCCCCAGCCCACACCTGCGACAACCAAAATGGTTTCCAACACTGTCAAGTGTCCCCAGGATCCTGAAACTGCCCCAAGTTGACAAGTATAAAGCTACAGTAATCAAGACAGTGTGACACAGGCATAAAGGCAGACAAAATGACAATGGTTAGATTAAGAAGAAATAGACCCACGCAACTTATTTTAGACCAGGTACCAAACCAATTCACTGTGGAAAGGAAGTCTTTTTAACAAATGGTGATGGAACACTTAATTATCTATATGGGGGGGAAAAAAACCATGTAAGTAAACTATTTCACTCTATAAACTATATACAAAAACTAACTCAAAATAGATCAGAGGCCTTAACATAACCCAGAACTACAAAGCTAGACAATAATATTGGACTATCTTTACAACCTTGTTATGGCAAAGATTCTTTGGAAAGGACACGAAAAGCTCTAATGATAAATAAAAACCATTGATAAATGAGATTTCATCACATGTTTAAAAAATGTGAGTCAAAAGACACAATTTATTGAATAAATCACAAATCAGGAAAAACATATTTTCAATATGCATATCTGACAAGACTCACATCCAAAATATATAAAGAATGCTAGAAATAAAGAAATAACTCAAGAAAGAAAAAATGGGCAAAACTTCTCCCTTGCTAAATGCATGTTTTGAGAGGACAGGAATGTTCTGTATCTTGTTTTGGACGGTGATAACAAGGTTGTGTATAACTGTCAAATTGTCAAAACCTATCAAAATGAGCATTTGAAATCTGTCCATTATATTGTGTGTAAATTACAATAAAAATGTTTTAAACCTCCCTTCCTTCCTCTCTCCTCAAAATCTATGTTAATAACCTGGAAGTAAAAATCTGAGTAAGAAATCCCAAAATAAAAATAATTCTAAATTAAGAAACTGCAGAAAGTACTCAGAAGCTATACTTCAAATCAAACTGAAAAGCAAGATGGGCACCGACAACCAGAACAGGATGGAATCGCTGGGGAACGAACACAGGAATGGAAACGCTGCAGCCTGAGCCACCATGGGACGGGCTCCAGGCCCAGAGGCCCAGTCTCAGCATCTGAGGCCTCATCCCAGGACTAGACCAAGCTCCTGGCACCCAGAGACAGCCCAGTGAGCGCTGGCTAATTCCTGCAAGAAAAGATGAGACCTAGAAGAGAAGCCCCCTATGTGACCCTCTGAAGCTGCCTTTTAGTAACAGGGAATGAATAAGTCTATAAAATGCATGAAGCCTTCTTTAAAAGAGCAGTAATCTACTGAACTTCCACATCTTGCTGCTCCATAAACTCCACAAAGAAAAGGGAAGTCAAGGAACCACCACGGAATCAAGTGTTCAGACTCTAGCCAGGTTGGGCTGGTGGGACAGACATCCTTGATATTTATAGATACACTTTCCAGGACAAGCCAAGCAGTTAATGTGGGCTTGTGAAAGTCAACCTGTGTTGCAGGCAATCAGGACCCATGGTAGTCATGGACTAAGAAAGATCTTGAAGGGGCGCCTGGGTGGCTTAGTCGGTTAAGCGTCCGACTTTCGCTTAGGTCATGATCTCGCGGTTCGTGGGTTCGAGCCCCGCGTCGGGCTCTGTGCTGACAGCCAGCTCGGGGCCTGGAGCCTGTTTCAGTCTGTGACTCCCTCTCTCTCTGACCCTCCCCTGCTCACGCTGTCTCTCTCTCTCTCCTAGAAATAAATAAAACATTAAAAATTTAAAAAAAAAAAAAAAAAAGAAAGGTCTTGAAGAAGACACGAGAAATCAATTGAAGTCCATGACAGTGACTGACACAGCTCACAGCTCAAAGGAGAAAATAAAGGGATGTGTCAACAGTTAAGAACTTACTGGAGGAATAAAACACATTTTCAGTATGTGTGAATTCCTGACTTTAAACACTTTTTCTCAACAAAAAAACGGAGTAGTCAAGCTCAAAGCTCCTACCCTCCAACAGAAACACTAACAAAAGAAGCAGAAACCCTAGAACAAGTGAAGGTTTACCAACCACCAAGAGAAAGTCAAATCAAGAAACAGACAACTTAAAAAATAGTAGGACAGCTTTGCGGCATTCTTAATTACACCTGCCCCACTCTCCCCTTAGTTCTAGAGGGAACAAAGATCTCAGTCACAAATTATCACATAGGTCTCTTCTAATCTGTCTGAAAGACTGACTTTCATCTCTAATTTACCTAATGTGGAACTCACCAGGCCAGAAAAGTGGCGGGACACTGCTCAAAAACAAAAAACAACCTGCAAATGCTTGAGATTGCCTAAGGCCTTGGAGGAAAGAAGCAGGGAGAGAGCTTCTTTGGAAAATTAGGGCATTTAAGAATACCTGTGTATATAAAGGGCATTTAAGAAAGACACAGATATGCATGATATCTGTGGACCAGATGCATGGTCAGAAAAGACGGCGGGGATGGGGGGGGTGGCGGGGAACCTGAGGAAAGGAATTAGAAAATACCTTGAGAGGAATGAAAATGGGAACACTTACAAAAACAAATAACCTAAGAAGAACCTTAAGCTTTAACAGTGGGCTGACCCCTAGGTTCAGTTGAAGTCTGGCTATGTGTTGAAGAGGAGCCTAGCACAGAACCAATTCTCAAAGTCTAGAAGAGGTACTTTCTCGTTTGCCTGTTTTAGTAGCCGGTATTATTCAAGGATATCTCTGTCAAACACTAGCTGGACGGACACAAGCTAAGGCAAAGAAACTTCAATGGCCACATATAGGAAGGAATATAGTCTGCAAAAATAATTGGAAAAAATCACTAGACAAAAGGCTATTACAGCATTCAATGATCAACAACAACAAAACCTAGAAAAGGGGGTTGCCTGGGTGGTTCAGTCGGCTAAGCGTCCAACTTCGGCTCAGGTCATGATTTCATGGTTGGTGGGTTCAAGGCCCGCGTCGGGCTCTACGCTGACAGCTAGCTCAGAGCCTGGAGGCTGCTTTGGATTCTGTATCTCCCTCTTTCTCTGACCCTCCCCTGCTCACGCTGCCTCTCTCTCTTTCTCTCTTTCTCAGAAATAAACACTAACAAAAAAATGTTTAAATAAATTTAAAAAAACTAAAAAAGGGAGCGAATATGATTTCCAGAGTTACATTATAATATTCAAATGTTCAGTTTTCAACAAAAAAATGACAAGGCTCACAGAGAAATCAGGAAAAAGCCACTCAAATGAACAAAATTAATTGATATAATCTGTCCCTAAGGAAGCCCAGACACTGAACTTATTAGACAAAGACTTTAAAATAACAGCCTTAGGGGTGACTGGGTGGCTCAGATGGTTAAGCGCCATTTGGCTCAGGCCAGATCTTGTGGTCTGTGGGTTCCAGCCATGCATCAGGCTCTGTGCTGACAGCTCTGGGCCTAGAGCCTGCTGTGGAGACACAGAATCCAAATCCTCTCTCTCTGCCTCCCTCCTCAAAAATAAACATTAAAAAATTTTATAGGGGTGCCTGGGTGACTTAGTCGGTTAAGCGTCCGACTCTTGATCTCAGCTCAGGTCATGATCTCACGGTTTGTGAAATTGAGCCCCTCATCGAGCTCTGTGCTGACAGCTCAGAGCCTGGAGCCTGCTTTGGATTCTGTATCTCCGTCTCGGCCTCTACCCGACTCATGCTCTGTCTCTCTCTCAAAAAGAAAACCTTAAAAAAATTTTTTTTAATTTATAAATAAACAAATTTTTTAAAAACCCTAAGATTTGAAGTGAATTTCTATGTATAGCCTGGTATACAGAAGTACCATCAGAGTCATAGTGGACATGAGGTGGTAATAACTTCAGCCATAAGGCCACTGTCCATTTTTTCAGAATAGCCAAGTCATACTAGAGCTTCCCTTGACTATATTCTTGACAGCGTAGTGTGCATTAAATCAAGTAACTTAACAGTTTTATCTAAAAGCATCAATAATGTCAGTTATAAACTAAGAAGTCACATCTCAAAGCTATTGTCATCCTCTGTCTTCAGAAATATTCTAATCACTTATAGACTGTCCCATCTTAAACCAAAAGACAGATAAAACCAGTGAAAGGAACCAGGGATTGATTCCAACAGCAAACCATTTAACCTCAGTTTTCCCTCTAGCCTAGTTACCCACTGTCTCGTTGTTTAGAGTCAAGTATCTGATAACAATGTTCTCTAAAGTAAAATGTTAACAATCAGAGAAACTAGGTGTGGAGTGCATGGGAACTCTGTGCCATCCTGCAATTTTGCTGTAAATCTAAAACCACTCTAAAATAGTTTATTTAAAAATTTTTTTAAATAACGATCTTAACGGTCTTAAAAATGGTCAAAGAGGTCAAGAAAAACAAGAACAAAGAATTTTAATAATCATGAAAACAATGTATGAACAAAATGAGAATACCAATAAAGAAAAATAAATTATAAAAAGGAACCAAACAAATTCTGGGGCTGAAAACTACAATAACTGAAATAAAAAACTCACTACAGAGGTTCAAGAGTAGATCTGAGAAAATATAAGAAATGATCAGGAAACTTGAAGATAATTTAAATTACCCAGACTTAACAAAAAGAAAAGAAAAAATGAAGTGAATAGAAACCATGAAAGGAGCCATGAAAAACCATCAATTGAACCAATATATGCAGCAAGGCAATACCAGAAGGAGGAAAAAGAAAAAAAAAAAAAGGACAGAATTTATTTGAATACATCCAAAAGCTTCCAAAATCTGATTTAAGACATGAAGCAACAAATCCAAGAAACTAAGTAGGATAAACACAAACAGACCTCCCACTGAAACACATTATCATCAAATTACTAAAAGATAAAGACAGCATCTGGGGGCACCTGGGTGACTCAGTCAGTTAAGTGTCCAACTCTTTCAGCTCAGGTCATGATCTCATGGTTCAGGGCTCAAGCACCACATGTGCCTCCATGCTATCAGTGTGGAGCCTGTCTGAGAGTCTCTCTCTCTGCCCCTCTTGTACTCATATTCTCTCATATTTCTCTCTCTCTCTCTCTCTCTCTCTCTCTCAAAATAAATAAAATAAACTTTAAAAAAAGAGGTAAAGACAGAATCTTGATAGCACAAGAGAGAAGTGATTCACCATATACAAGAGATCCTCAATAAAATTATCAATTGAGTTCTGAGTAGAAAAACCATGGAGGCAGAAGACAATGGGATGATGTAAAGCACTAAAAGAATAAAACTATCAACTAAGGACTCTATGTTCTGCAAACTGTCCTTGAAAAATGAGGGACAAATTAAGACCCTCCCAGATAAACAAAAGCTGAAGAGTTAATTGCCATTAGGCTTGCCTTACAAGAAATAGTAAAGAGAATCCTACAGATTGAAATGAAAACAAAACAAACAAAAAATACTAGGCAGTACCACACAAATGCATGAAGAAATAAGATTTCTAGTAAAGGTAACTATACAGTGAAATGTCTTATGTGATATGAAAAACAAATGCAGCCCAGAAAGTTTCACTGGTGAAGTTTACAAATACAGCAATTCTTTACAATCTCTCCCAGAAAAATCAGAGGAATACTTTCTAACTCATTCTATGAGGCCAGCATTATGCTATTACCAAAACCAGGTAAGCACATTACTAGAAAACTATAGACCAATGACTCTCATGAACACAGACGCAAGAATCCTCAACAAAATATTAGCAAATCAAATCCAGCAGCATTACTGTATCAACAAGTTAAAGAAGAAAAGTCTCATGAACATATCAGTAGATACAGAAAAGAAACTCACAAAATCCAACACTCAGTCATGATTAAAATCCCTCTGCAAACTAGGAATACAGGGCTGCTTTCTCAACTTGATACAGAACATCTAACAAAAAATCTACAGCTAACATCATACATAATGGTGAAAAACTAGCAGCTTTCCCATGAAGATCAGATACAAGACAAAAATGTCCTCTTTCACCACCACTTTTCATAACTGTACTGGAAGTCATAACTAATCCAATAAAATAAGAAAATATACAAAAGGTACAGAGACTGGGAAGGAAGAAATCAAACTGCCTGTTCACAGATCACATAATAATCTATGTAGAAAGTCCTAAGGAACTGACAAAAACATTGCTGAAATAAGCAATTATAGCAAGGTTGCAGAATACAAAGTTAATATACAAAAGTTAATCACTTTCCTTTATACCAGCAGTGAATTTGAAACAAAGAACAAAATACCATTTACATTAGCACTCACCACTCAAAAAGGAAATACACAGGCATAAATCTAACAAAACATACCATAAGATCTATATGACGAATAATACAAAACTCTGATAAACAAAATGGAAGAATTAAATGGGGACATATTCCATGTTAATGGATAGGAAGACTCAATATTGTCAAGAGGGCAGGTATTTCCAACTTGATTTCTTAATTTAACACGATTCCAATCAAAATCTCAACATGTTATTTTGTGGGTGTTGACAAACTGATTGTAAAGTGTATAACGAGAGGCAAAGAAAAATAAAACACGTAGAACAGCCAACACAGTATTGAAGGACAAAATAAAGTTGAAGGACTGACAACATCTAACCACAAGACTTGCTATAAATCTACAGTAATCAAGACATGTGGTGCTGCTGAAAAAAATAAACAGATCAATGGAATAGAACAGAGAACCCAGAAATACCCCCAAATATATATAATCAACTGATCTTTAACAAAAAAACAAAGGCAATACAACAGAAGAGAGAATGTCTTTTCAACAAGTAGTACTGGAACAACTGGACATCCACAAGCAAAAAGATTAATCTAGACGCAGACCTTACACTTTTCATGAAAATTAACTCAAAATGGATCCAGGGACGTAAATGTAAAACACAAAAGTGATAAACTTCTAGAAGATAACACAGGAAAAAAACAAATAACCTTGGATTTGGTGGTAACTTTTTACATACACTACCAATGGCATGCTGTATGAAAAAGAAATAATTGATAAGCTGACCTCATAATTAAAAACTTCTGATCTGCAAAAGCCACTGTCTAGAGAAAGAGAAGACAACCACAGACTGGGAGAAAATATTTGCAAAATATACATTTGATAAAGGAAATGCTATCTAACATATACAAAGAAGTCTTACAACTCAACAATAAGAAAACAAACAGGAGCCCCTGGGTGGCTCAGTTGGTTGAATGTCCAACTTCAGCTCAGGTCATGATCTCACAGTTCGTGAGCTCAAGCCCCAGATTTAAGCTGTCTATGTCAACACAGAGCCTACTTCAGATCCTCTGTCCACCCCCCACCCCGAACCTCTACATTCTCTCTCAAAAATAAACATTAAAAAAAACTGATTTAAAAACAGACTATAAAAAGGGGGAGGGCGATAAAGATCTGAGCATATACCTCACCAAAGAAAACATACAGATGGCAAATAAGCATAGGAAAAGATGCCCCATATCGTATGTCATCAGGAAAATGCAAATTAAAAGAAGATACCAGCTCTTTTGTCTGGGCTGCTGACATGCCATTCAGACTGAGGAAGACCTGGAAACTTAAGGGCCATGTGAGCCATGGCCACGGCAATATCAGCAAGCACCAGAAGCACCCAGGAGGCCAGGGTAATGCTGGGGGCATGTATCACCACAGGGTCAACTTTGACAAATATCATTCAGGTTACTTTGGAAAAGCTGGTATGAAGCATTACCACTTAAAAAGGAACCAGATATTCTGCCCCAATGTCAACCTTGATTCAACTGTGGACCTTGGTCAGTGAGAAGACATGGGTAAATGCTGCCAAAAACAAGACTGGAGTTGTTCCTATCACTGATGGGGTGCAACAGGGTACTACAAAGTTTTGGGAAAGGGAAAGCTCCCCAAACAGCCTGTCATCATGAGGGCCAAATTCTTCAGTAGAAGAGCTGAGGAGAAGGTTTAGGGTATGGGGAGAGCCTGTGTCCTGGTAGTTTGAAACCACATGGAGGGTGGGGCGCCTGGGTGGCTCAGTTGGTTAAGCGTCCGACTTCAGCTCAGGTCATGATCTCACGGTTTATGGGTTTGAGCCCCGCGTCGGGCTCTGTGCTGACAGCTAGCTCAGCGCTGGAGCCTGTTTCGGATTCTGTGTCTCCCACTCTCTCTCTCTGACCCTCCCCTGTTCACACTGTCTCTATTTCTCTCTCAAAAATAAATTAAACTTAAAAAAAAAAATGAAACCACATGGAGGGAGATTCATTAAACACTAACAAGAGAGGGGGGGGGGAAGGATAATACTACACACCTATTAAAATGGCCAAAACCCAGAACACTGACAACACCAAATCCTGACAAGGATGTGGAGTAACAGGAACTATACCTCACTGCTGGAAGGAATGCAAACAAAATGGTACAGTGACTCTGGAAAACAGCGTGGCAGTTTCTTAGAAATTACACAGATTCATACTGTGCAAGCCAGCGAGCATACTCCATGGTATTTACCCACATGAGCTGAAAACTTATGTCCACAGAAAAACCCACACACAGACACTGATAGCGGCTTTATTCATAATTGCCAAAACTTAGAAGTGACCACAACGTCCTTCAGGAGGTGAACAGGTAAATGAACTGTGTGGTATATCCAGGCAATGGAATATTACTCAGCACTAAAAAGGAATGGCCTATCAAGCCATGAGAAGACATGTAGGAAGCTTAAATGCATATTACTAAGTGAAAGAAGCTGATCTGGAATGGCTACATACTCCAACTCCAACTCTATGACATCCTAGAAAAAGTATGGGAGGGGTGGTACTGAAAGGATCAGTAGCTGCCAGGGGTTAATAGGTTATCAGGGTTGGGAGAAGGGAGGATGGATAAGTGGAGCACAAAGGACTTATAAGGCAGTGAAACCATTTTTTATGATGCTGCAATCTTGGGTTACATATTATATACTTAATCATACCTAGAGAATATACAACACCAAGAGTGAACCCTAATGTAAATGACAGACTTGAGGTAATTATGCTGTGTCAATGTACATTCATCAATTGTAACAAATAACAAATGTACTACTCTGGTTCAGGATACTGATAGTGAAGTGGGCTGTGTATGTGTGATAGCAGAGCGTTTATAGGAACTCTGCAGTTTTCACTTAATTTTGCTCTGAAATGTAAAGAGCTCCAAAAAATAAAATTTATTTTAGGGGCGCCTGGGTGGCTTAGTCAGTTAAGCGTCTGACTTTCACTTAGGTCATGATCTCGCGGTTCGTGGGTTCAAGCCCCGCGTCGGGCTCTGTGCTGACTGCCAGCTCAGAGCCTGGAGCCTGTTTCAGAGTCTGTGATTCCCTCTCTCTCTGACCCTCCCCTGCTCACGCTGTCTCTCTCTCCTAGGGAAAAAAAAAAAAAAATTAAAAAAATTTATTTTAAAAAAAGGATTATACACCATGACCAAGTCAGATAGACTACAGTAAAGCAAAAGTGGTTCAACATATAAAAAAAATCAGTATAACATACCACATTAATAGAATGAAGAACAAAAACCACATGATCATTTCAAATGTTGCAGAAAGGTATTTGACAAAATCTATCAACCTTTCATGATAAGAAAAAAAAAAGTACTCAGAAAACTAGAAATAGAAGGAAATTTTCTCACCATGTTGAAGCCATTTATGAAAAACCACAGCTAAGATCATATTCAATGGTAAAAGACAAAGTTCTTCCCATAAGATCAGCAACAAAATAAGGATGCCTGCTTTCACCAATACTATTCAACAGTATGCTGGATGTTCTAGCCAGAGCAACTAGATAAGAAAAAAATAATAAAAGGTATTCAAATTGGAGATAAAGACGTAAAAACTATTTGCAAAAAACAGGATCCACAAGAAAGCTAGTAAAGCTAATAAACTCAGGGTTTTTTCTGGCCATGGAAGACTCCTCAGAGGAAAAAGCAGAAGGCAGATGCCGCACATCGCAGCCACGGCCCCCAACGGCCACCTGAGGTCTGTGAGAGCCTCTTGCACCTACCTGAAGCCACCTTAGGTTGGTTGCCAACAATTCCAACAGTCCTTCCGTTCATTCTTGCAAAACCAACAATGATGTTCTTGGCATAATTGGGCATGATCTCAAAAAATTCTCGTTCGTCGACGACCTGCCGGGATAAATTTACACCTGAGCTCAAAATGATAAAGAGCCAGATAGGATGACATTACAGAATAACAGACACATTACAGAATGACAGAGCTAGTGGGCCCCCACCCCGCCACAGATTCTCTAAGGACGCAGGGCAGGGGGCAGGGGGCAGAGGCAGCACCCCCCCTGCTGGAGGGGAAAACCCTCTTGCAACACTGCTGGGGAGGATAAACCAGCGCAGCCTTTTTTAAGTGTTCTCTATTTGAATTTGGCATTATTTCAGTCTTCTACCTTATTGTGAAATCATTTCAAACTTACATAAAAATTTTCAGAATAGTAGAAAAATAAAATAAAAAGTATATAGCCTTCCCCCAGATTCTCCATTTAACAACTTATCACATACGCTTTGTCATTCTCTATCCCTCCCCACCTACCTCTCCTTTCTACACACACACACACACACACACACCCCTCCTCTCTCTACACACGTACATATATATGAATTCTCCTGAACTATTTGACAATAAGTTACAGATATGATGCCTCTTTACCTCTAGGTACCTCAGTATGCATCTCCTGAGAACAAGGACATTCTCCTTTTTTTTTTTTTTAATGTTTTATTTATTTTTGAGAGGTAGATAGAGACAGAACAAAAGCAGGAGAAGAGCAGAGGGGGGGGAGAAGACAGAATCAGAAACAGGCTCCAGGCTGTCCGCACAGACCTCCACACGGGGCTCGAATCCATGGACCATGAGATCATGACCTGAGCTGAAGTCGGACACTCAACCAACTGAGCCACCCAGGCACTCCCCGAATAAGGACATTCTCATAACTACAATGAGATTGTCAAAATCGGGAAACTAATAATACCACTATCTATTAAAAACGTTATTCAAATTTTGCCAGTTATTCCACTAGTACCCTTTATAGCAATAATAATCTGGTTCTAGAACCTGAGAGCACCAGGTGCTTGCAGTGGTCTGTCTCTTTTCAACTCCTTTAATTTTCCCTTCAGTCCGTTTCTTCAAGACCATAACATCTTTGAAAACTACAGACTGGTCATTTGGTTATTTGCCTTCTATTTGGGTGTAATGTTTCTTCATGTTTCATTTCAGGTTAAGTATTTTTGGCAGAGTATCACAGAAGTGACCCTCCCAGCAAATCACATCAAAAGGCACATAATGCCAATTTGGCCATTAATGGTGGTGATATTTGCCAGCTTTCTCCTCTGTATCATTACTGTTTTTCCGTTTTTAATAAATAAGCCATGTGAAAATATTCAGATATAAAAATTCTATTCTTAAGCAGACTCTTACCCACTAGCTTTAGCATTCATGATTCTTGCCTGACCCAATTACTGCCACGATGGCTGCTGAGTGGGGATTTCCCTAACCCCATCTTATCAGTCATCTTTCTACTGTCCGAAAGGTCTTTGCCTTTCCCATTTACTTATTTACATCTTCCACAAGTATGAATTTAGGAATTCTTGTTTTATTATGTGGATTGTAATCCTTACTATCACTGTTTTATGTTTAAATTGTCCCATATTTTGCAGTGAGAGCTCATTCAAGGGGGTTACTGTGCCATTTTCATGTTTCTCCAACACTCTTTGAGCACTATGTTATATTCTGAAATTACCTTACTTTCAGGTTCATCTTGTACTTTTTCCTGGCCCAAGCCCAGAATCAGTCATTTCTCCCAAGGGCTCAGATTCCTTCAGGGGGTAAAGGAGTAAGACTGCTTCTAAGAAACTGTCCCAGGGGCACCTGGGTGGCTTGATCAATTGAGCTTTCGGCTCTTGAGTTCAGCTCACATCATGATCCCAGGGTCATGGGATCAAGCCCCCCAAGTGGGCCTCCATGCTGAGTCAGAAGCCTGCTTGGGATTCTCTTTCTCCCTCTCTCTCTCTCAAAACAAAAACAAGAAGCTGTCCCACAGGACAGAGCTAGGAGATACCCACACACAATTTCTAAAAGTAGTATGAAAATATTCAGTTCATACTAGTGACTCCAATTCTAGTTCAATTCAACCACAGGATTCATTCTAGATTCCCCCTTACCATATTCAATTACTCTTTTCTCCTACAATAGACATCAGACTCCCATTATCCTCCAAATCCCTCTTATTTAAGCCTCAAATACAGAAAAACTGGTTTCAGAACTGCTACCCCATATGACTGCCAAAAACTTAAAATCAAAAACCTAAAATTCTGTACTTCTTGACAACTATTTGTCACTAAAGATAGAGTCAAAATACCATGTTCAAGAGTTAATCATTTGAAATATGTTCATTTTATTTTTATCTTAAAGGTTTTCCCTCAGTCTTGATTTTTAATATGTAAATATTTACATAGTTTAGTATCACTCCCCCTCCCTTCCACCCTAATTCCACCCATCCTGTCATTAATTTCATTTTCTGATTTATCTCTCACATGTGCAATATGAAAACGAGCAAATATATGTATTTGTTTTGTTTTGTGTTTTGGAAAACAAATCGTTTTAATTTCCAATTCTATTATAGATGGAAAGTGACCTACTACACACAGATACGTTTAGCACTTCAGGTTTCTTCACTTAAGAATATATCCCTAGAATCCCTCCGTATCAGTTTACAAGATCATGCTCACTCTTCTTCCTGCCTACTAGTCTACCGTGTGGATGTACCAAAGTTTACTCAATCAATCTCCTATGTGTTGCTTACCAACTTAAAACTTAAATCCAGGTTGCCTAGGATATTTTGCAATTGCAAATAACACAACAGTAGTAACCTTGTATGTCTATAATTTTGGATAATAAGAAGTGTATGTTCAGTGTAAATACCTGAAAGGGGAACTGTGGGATTCATATGTAAATGCCCGTTTATTTAGTCTTAGCAATTATATTCCCTTCCTAGCAATTTAGGAAAGGCTGCTTTGCCAGACTTAACCAATGGAAAATGTTTTTAAGTTTTTTATTTTTTGCCAATCTGACAGATGAGAAATGATGACTCAGGGTAATTTTAGCTTTCATTTCTAACATAATGAGTCAAGTTGAAAATCTTTCCATATGTTTAAGGTCTATTTTATACATATTTTTGTGAGCTATCCATGTTTCTTGACCGTTTTTCTATTAACTTTGGTCTGTATTTCCTCAATTTTAAGAGGTTTTTTGAAACATAATAGGGATATTAGTCTTTTATTTGCAAACTACATTATAAATATTTCCTCCCACTTGGTGGTCTTTCAACTTTCTTTATAGATTTTTGCAAAGCAGAACAGGATTTTTAAATTCTTTACCTAGTCACACTTAACACTTTAAAAAAAAAAAAACTGAAACTGGATTTTGAGCCATATTCAAAATCCTTTCATTACCTTTCCCTGAAGTTAGGGAAATCCATCTACACATTCTTTTAGTGCTTTACATAGATTTCGCTTATTATATTTAGTTCTCTGATCTGTGGTTCATTTTTGTATATGATATAAGGTACAAATCTAGTTTTATATTTTTCTAACCAGCTAGCTATCTAGTTATTCACCATTTATTAAAAAGCTAATCTTGGGGCTCCTGGGTGGCTCAGTTGGTTAAGCATCTAACTTCGGCTCAGGTCATGATCTCACGGTTTGTGAGTTAGAGCCCCAAGTTGGGCTCTGTGCTGACAGCTCAGAGCCTGGAGCCTCCTTCGGATTCTATGTTTCCTTCTCTGTCTCTGCCCCTCCCTGGCTCGTGTTCTGCCTCTCTCTCAAAAATAAACATTAAAAAAAATTTTTTTTAAATAAAAAGCTCATCTTTGGGATTCCTGTGTGGCTCAGTCGCTTGAGTGTCTCACTCTTGATCTCAGCTCAGGTCACAATCTCATGATTTGTGAGTTTAAGCCCTGCACTGGGCTCTGCTCTGATGGCATGGAGCCTGCTTGGGATTCTATATCTCCTTCTCTCTGACCCTCCCCCACTCGTGGGGGTTTTTTTCCTCTAACTTAAGCTAATCTCTGGAATTTGAAATAATACCTTTACCACATTACCCGTATTCTATATGTACTTGGATCTACTTCTAGCTTTTCTATTCTGTCCCACTGGTTTATGGAACACCACCATGCTCTTTTAACTACACTATACTTTAATATAGAAGATGGCCATAGTCTTTCTTTTGCAGTATATTCCTAGTTATTCATATGAACATTTTTTTCTTAAACTTAGGGAAACTTTAGGGGGTTTTTTAATGTTATTTTTAAAATTTTTTTAATGTTTGTTTTTGAGAGAGACAGAGGACAACCAGGTGAAGGGAAGAAAGAGAGGGAGACAATCTGAAGCAGGCTCCAGGCTCTGAGCTATCAGAACAGAGCCTGATGCACAGCTCAAACCCACAAACTGTGAGATCATTACCTGAGCCTTACTCAGATGCCCAACCGACTGAGCTACCCAGGTACCCCTTTAGTCTTCTTTTCAAATAAGTCTAATTTAAAAACAAGTTCAAGCCAATTCCTATGAACTTTTGTATAAACTTGTTTGGTTGTATTTTAAAATTTTTCTTTGAGAGTGGCTCATTGGGTTAAGCATCCAACTTCAGCTCAGGTCATGATTTAACAGTTTTTAAGTTTGAAGCCCTGCACTGGGCTCTGTGCTGACAGCTTCGCACCTCAAACCCATTTCGAATTCTGTGTCTCCGTCTCTTCCCCTTCCCAATTGTGCATGCACATGCTTTCTCTTTCTCTCTCTGAAAAATAAACCTTAATATTTTGTTTTTAAAGTGGCCTTAAATTTACAAACTACCTGAGAAAGAACTGTTCTGATATTTACCCAACAACCAGAACAAGGAATGCCTCATTTGTTCATCTATCTTTATATCTTTCAGAAGTTTTAAAATTTCTCCCATAGGGTTATTCCTAAATATTTAGACTTCTCTGTTTGTATGCTACTATAATTGGTTATTAAGTTTATGACAATTTCTACATGTCAATTTTTTATCCTCTTCCTTATTGTTTCAGTTTCATCACACACATCATGTTTTTTTTTTTTTTTTTTTTTAGTGTACTAGGTCATCTACAAACGTAGCTTAGCTTCCTTTCCAAGGTTTTTGCTTTTAGCTGATCCACTTCTTGTCTAACTGCATTGGCTATTCTCTCTAGTAAAACGTAGTAGAAATAGTAGGCATCCTTGCTTACTCCTGATCTTAGTGGAACTAAGTTTTTCTTAAGATGCTGGGTTATTAACTGGAATTTAAATACTTAAAAGAGTACTCATGAATTCCTATTTTCCTAAGTGCTCCTATCCAGAAACAACAGAACTTTCTTAAAGGCTTTTCTTAGCATCTATCTAAATGATATGACCTCCCTTCTATCTATTGATAAATACATCACTAGAAGCCCTAGGACCTTGAATTCCTACAATAAATCCCACTTGGTCATGGTTTATAATTTTAACATGCTGTTAGAGTCTGTTAGCTAACAGTTACTTGGTATTGTTGCACCAATACTGATAAGTGACTAATCTGAAGTCTTTTTAAGTTGTCTTTATCAGATCCAGGAATTAAGGTCATACTTGCTTCATAAAAAGAATTTGGGGTGGTTTTGTTGTTTTTGTTTTTGTTTTGTTTTTATGGTCTCTGCTCTCAGACAATATATGTAGCTCCAGTTTTTTAATGTTTCATGAAATTGCCAAATAAAACTATCTGGGCTTTGTGCTTTTTCTGTGAATTCGTTCTATAGATTTTGGTCCACTTAAGCTTCCTACCTCTCAATTTCTGGTAAAACATGTTTTCTAAACAAATATTCTAGTTCATCTTCTCTGTTGTGACTTTTAAGTTTCTCTATTTCTATGGTGATTCCCTCTTTTCATATTTGTATTTGTGTTTTTAGTGGTCACTCTCATTAATTACAGCTATTATTTTTCTATCTTCTAAATCATAAAATTTGCCTTTATCCTTCCTAAATCTTTTATTTCTTTTAAAATATTTTGTTGGATTTTTCCCCCTTGGTTTCTTGAGCTGGGAATTTAGTTCATTTTCCTTCTTTCATTTTTACTAAGCACTTAAGGCCATACATTTTCCTCTGCTCATTTTTTTATAAGTATTCCATAGATTTTTAAGTATTTTTTTTTTGTTTTCTTAAGGGTTCTGTCATTCTGACTTCTATTTTCTCCTTTCAATCAATAATAGACTTTCAAATGAGAATGATTTTGCTTTTATTGCTACATAGTTTTGATCAGTGTCGTTCGTGGTATTTTTGCTTTATGGCATTTCATGATGCCCTGCTTCTGTCCTAATACATAATTAACTTTTGTGAATATTCCATGAGTACTGGAAAGAATGATTTAATGCCTATTTTAAGGCTGTAAAGCCTGAAATAGGTCCAGAAGATCTACCCATTAGTGTGACTAAGATCTCCTATAGCTTATTTTTGTCCATTTTGACCTGCCTTGTACTAATTATGTGTTTAAGTCAAAATTTGTTTCTACTTATAGCTCCTTGGAATCCTATAGTTTCTGCTTAATAAAGTTCATGGTTTTATCATTTGGGACACAGTTTTTTGTTTTGTTTTTTTTAGATTATCATTATAAATTGTGGCCCTTAGCATGTGAAAATGTCTTTTCTTTGTCATGGTTAATACTTGAATTTTATGTTATCCAACTTTTAAGATCACAAACACTGCTATATTATTTCCATTCTCTGGTATACCTTTGCCCATCCCTTATTTTTAACCTTTCTGAATCACATTGATGTCTCTTGTATACCACATATAGTTTGTGGTCTTGCTTCACTTACACCTTTTTCTCTTAATAAAGGAAGTAAATGCGTTTAGTAAGTTAAGCCATCTGTAATTATTCACATAAAAGACACATTGGTTTTTATTCTTTTATAATCACTCTATGAACCATGTTGTGTTTGCTGTTTACGTGCTTTATTTTGTTATTTACTAAGTTTATGTTTTTGATCTAGTGGTTATCTTTAATTATACCTATTTAATGGGCCTTTATCTGTTTATCATTTACTCTTTTAGTAACTGGGCTAATTGTAATAGTACCTGCTGATTCACAACTATCAGTGAACTTACTCTGCTGTACTCTTTTCCTCTTCCTACTCCTCCCCCACTTTTTCTACAACTGAAATAGCATTTATACAGTGTCCTCTACCCTCATTTCTAGCCCTGTATTAGTCTTGGAATTTTAATTAAATAAGCTCCATAAATCTTTCATTGAAATTTCTCCACTCATCTCCTGTTTGGATGAAGCTGAGCTGGTCCGAGATTCCCTAAAGAAGAACTTGGGAACACAGAATTACCCGAGACCTTGCATAGTTAAAACTGGTCTTCCTTAGTCTTAATACATTGTTTGGTCAGATATAAAATCCTTAGTCCCGCAAGCTCTCCTCAAGTCTTCTGAAAGTGCTTTTCCATTGCTGCCTTGTTTCGTGTGTTACTTTTGACAAGTCTGATGTTACTCAGTTTCTCATCTTTGTAAGTTACAGGAAATTTTTGCCTCCAATTCCTGAGGAATTTCATTTAAAAATGTAATAGTCATACTTGGTTATTTACTCAAGTCTGATCATTCTAGGTTAATTCTCCCAGGTGCTCAGTGGGCTTTTTCATGATGCAGCTCTATGTCGTGTGTGTGTGTGTGTGTGTGTGTGTGTGTGTGTGTGTGCGTTTTCTTAAGACACAGTTTTAAATATTAATTCTGGTTTTTCTTCTTCAGACACTCCAATTACATGTATGTTCACTCTTTGCTTATAACCCACTTAAATCACTTTACCTTTTTATCTTCAATTTCTTGGTTTTCCCCACTTTTCTTCAATGTTCCTTATTAAATTTCATTTAACTGAATTCTCCCCTAAAATACTTTGTAATTGTCTTCATTTCTGATAAAGAATTCTGGTTTTCCCTCATTTTTAAACAATCAGCTCTAACTTTATTTCTATTTCACATTCATTTTGTTACTACTTTTTAAATAAAGTTTGATTTTCATACCTCAAATTCTTACTTGAAGCTACTACAAGACTGCATTATGATCATCTACTTCATATTTACAACAAAGAGTGTTTTCTCAACTGAAGTTTTCGTTCTCATTTTTTAAAATGTTATTTGAGGGAGGGAGAGGGAAAGGGGGAGAGGAGGGGGGGAGAGAGAGAGAGAGAGAGAGAAGGAGGAGGAAGGGAGAGGGAGGGAGAGGGAGAGAGAGACAGAGAATATCTTAAGCAGACGCCATGCCCAGCACAGAGCCTGACATGGGGCTTGATCTCACAACCCTGGCATCATGACCTGAGCAGAAATCAAGAGCAGATGCTCAACCAACTGAGCCACCCAGGGCACTCTATTCTCATTCCTTATTTTAAAAGCTTGATATAGATTAACTACTTCAGTCTGCGCATTTTGTGGATAGAACTGGAAGTCTGGAGTGGCAAACAAGATTCCCAGTTCAAGAGCCTCCTTTTCTGTCAGTACAGCAAAGTGCCATTTAGTTCATTCATGTCTTGATTTTAGGGAGGGGTAGGGAAAGAGGTAGTATATCTTTCAATATTTTTGGTTTTTATCTTGTAAAGACAAAAATCTTCCTTGATTCATTTTTTCCTTCACTTCACAATTTCCAACGATGCCTCTCCTTCTAATAGGTCTTCCCCAGAAGCAGTGCCCTTCCATGACCACCTTCTTGACTCCTGGGTGCATGTTTAAGTCCCTTCCCTGAAGTCACTGCTGTAACCTAACAGGACTCTTTTGCAGTATTTTCAATCTTACAGTGAACTTCTTTCTGAGAGTAATTTTATCTGAATTCCTTTCTCTTTCTTCTGTGCAGTTTGTCAACATTCCAACTCTCCACAGAGACTTGTAGTGGGAACTCAAGAAACAGACCTACTAGAAATTGTGGTTGTTCTTATTGTTAATTGAAGTCTGTAGTTTCCTGTCTTCTGGTTATGCTAAAGCCATGAAAATGAGAGTTTTAATTGTTATTCTTATTTACCTACTCAGTTTTTGGAGGGTATGCAGAGTTCTGGATTTAGGAGACGACAATTAGCTTTAATCTCTAGAAAACTCTCTTTGTAAAAATCTTAAATATTCATACTCACTGACCAAATTCCACTGCTGGGTTCTGATCCATGGATATACCCACAAAAACACACTAATATACATTCAGATGTTTACTGCAGCACTGCTTGTTCATCCATACAATGGAACACTATACATTCATTACAATAAACACGGTAAATGTGTATGACCAGATAGGGAAAAAGTGAAAAAGAACAAAGTATTAAAGTGTATAATACAATGTTTTTTGAGTTAAAAGTAAATATATGGATATATATTTGGCATATAATAAAGTTTTTTGGAAAGATAACACAAGAAACTTAAGAGTGCTTTACCTCTGGGAAAGGAGACTGATACGAAGAAAGACGAAAAAAAGATGTGCATTTTATTTTACATGTTTCTGTAATAAAAGTTTTTCTATGTACATGTTATTTGATTTTTAAAGCATTAAGAGTACAACTAAGTACCCATTTAAAACCCAACTTCCAGGGGCACCTGGATTGATCAGCTACTTGGGCTCAGGTCATGACCTCAGTCATCAACTCACAGATCATGAATTTGAGCCCAACATCAGGCTCTCTGCTGTCAGCACAGAGGCTGTATCCTCTGTCCCCATCTCGCTCTGCCCTTCCTCCCTCACTCTCTCTTGCTCTCAAAAATAAATATTTAAAAAAATGGGGGGGGCGGGCGCCTGGGTGGCTCAGTCGGTTGGGCATCTGACTTCGGCTCAGGTCATGATCTCACAGTTCGTGAGTTGAAGCCCCACACTAGGATCTGTGCTGACAGCTTAGTGCCTGGAGCTTGCTTCAGATTCTGGGTCTCCCTCTCTCTCTGCTCCTCCCTCCCTCCCTCCCTCCCTCCCTCCCTCCCTCTCCCTCTCTCCCACTCTCTCTCAAAAATAAATATTTTTAAAAAATTTTAAAAGCGGGGGCCCCTGGGTGGCTCAGTCAGTTAAGCATCTGACTTCAGCTCAGGGTCATGATTTCACAGCCTGTGAGTTCGAGCGCCATATTGGGCTCTGTGCTGACAGCTCAGAACCTGGAGCCTGCTTCAGATTCTGTGTCTCCCTCCCTCTCTGCCCCTCCCCCACTTGCATTGTCTCTCTCTCTCTCTCTCAAAAATAAACACTAAAAATTTTTTTTTTTTTAAATCCAACTTCCATTTCTACCACTGTAATGGAAATGATGGGCAAATGGCTACATTCCTAGCCTCCCCTGCCATTAGATGTGGCTGTTTGACTGTGTCCTTTACAATGGACTTAAATACAATGTCAAAAATGAAGAAAATATATGCATTTAATATAAAGCAGAAAATAGCTTTAAAAAAGAAACAGAAATTAAATTTAAAAAGTTATTCTCTGAAATAGATTGATAAAATCAATAAACTACCAGGTAATCTATCAAGAAAACAAAACAGGTTCTGGTCCAAGATGGCAATGCAGACTCTGAACACAACTCCTCTATAAGCACACAGATCTACATCCATTTATAAAGCAATTCCTCTTGAAGAACCCAGGGCTGACTGAACAGCTTCTGCACACCAAAAGAGAGACTACAGAAGTAAAGGCAAGAGGGACATTGACATGGCAATGAAGGGAACTTCCACCTCCCATGCTGAACCTCAGTGAGGAACGCTAGGTGGAGGGAATCCTGGGCATATTCATCTGCCTTGGGGCAAAGAAAAAAAAGTCAAGGTCTAAAAGGGCAACTAGAATATAAAGAAACCAGCCAGAGAACCCTGCCAAATGGCAAAGGAGCTGCTGGCACTCTCTCCAGATCAAAATGCCTTGCAAGTGTCTTCTACCTTAATAGCATAAATCAGAGCAGGATCCAGGCACCATCACGGGCCTGTTGCCTCAGTGAGCCTCGGATGCCCGGGGCACAGAAAAACAACTACAGGTTAAAAAGGAAAACTAGAATATAAAAATGGAGCCCTAGAACTTTGTCAAATGGTGGGAGAATTGCTGGAACCCTCTGGGTCAGAGGGGTTGGCAAGCACCACAGTTTCTTGTTCCCCTCCACCATGACAGCATAGACAAGAGCAGGATCCAGGAGCCCTAGTGGCAGCCCAAGGCATCCCACCAAGATGACCCAGCATGCACATACCAAGACACCCCTGGTCACCAATTACAATGGCTACAGTCATCTCACCAAGGTGACAAAAGTGCAAAGCACCCCAGAACACTCCAAGCCCTCAACATGTTGGCTGCAGATTACTTGCTAAGGCACCTCCAGGTGTGAGTGGTCAAGGACCCCCTGGTCAGCACCTCTCCTAGGGTGCAGGTGCCTCACTAAGGTGCCCCCCGCACTGAGCACCCCACAACAGTCCAGCTTGTATTCACTTCAGCTTCAGCTGTCCTGCCAGGGACCCCTCTGTCTAAAGAACCCCAGGACTGCTCTGGCCCATACCCACTTCAGCTCCCACCATCCCACCAAGGCAGCCCCAGCACAGAGTGTCCCAGGACCCCCACCCAATGCCAGCCACATCTCCAGCCAGTCAGCCAAATGTGCCTGGCACACAGAGTCCACACACTGGATGACCACACAGAAGAGCATTCCTTCAAGTTCAGAAGTAGCATTCCTTCAAGTTCAGTAGTGAGTTCAGTGTACCACTGAATTCACAGAAACAAACACAAAAAGTCAAGCAAAATGAAGAGACCGTAATGTCCCAAATGAAAAAATAACACAAAACCTCAGGAATAGAGATAAATAAAATGCAGATAACCAGTCTAACTGATAAAGAATTCAAAATAATGATTATAAAGATGCTCACCAGACTGGAGAGTAGAGTGATTGAACTTGACAAGAAGTTTTACAAAGAGAAAAATTTTAAAAGAACCTATCAGAGTTGAAGAATACAATAAATGAAATGGAAAGCACACTAGAAAGAATCAACAGCGGCTCAGAGGATACAGAACAGATCCGTGATGTGAAACACAGGATACAGAAGACACTCAAAATGGACAGCAAACAGTAAAGAATTTTTTTTAATGAGGATACATAAAGGGATCACTTGGACAACATTAAGTAGACATTCAGATTATAGGGATCACAGAGGGAGAAAGGAGGAAGAAGCTGAAAACTGATTTGAAGAAATAATGGCTGAAAACCTCTCTAATCTGGGGAAGGAAACAGACATCAAGATTCAGGAAGCACAGAGAGTTCCAAACAAGATAATCCCAAGGAGGTCCACACCACAACATATAATTAAAATGCCAAAGATTAAAGATAAACAGGGATACCTGGGTGGCTCAGTTGGTTAAGCGTCAGAATTTGGCTCAGGTCATGATCTCGCTGTTCGTGAGTCCAAGCCCTGCATCAGGCTGCGCACTAATAGTATGGAGTCTGCTTGAGATTCTTTTTCTTTCTTCCTCTCTCTCTCTCTCTCTTTCCTTTCCTCCCTCCCTCCCTACTCCCCCACTTGTGCTTTCTCTCCCAAAATAAATAAACTTAAAAAAAAAAGAGAATTTTAAAAGCAGCAAGAGAGAAACAACTAGTAACATAAAAGACAAACTCCTTAAAGCTATTAGTGGATTTTCCAGCAGAAACTTTGTAGGCAGAAGGGAGCAGCATGTGCACTTAAAAAGAATGTGTATTCTGTTTTTGGATGAAATGTTCTATATATGTATGTTTTTAATGTGTCATTTAAGGCTATTTTACGTGTCATTTAAGGTAATATTCATATGTATTTATTGCTTTTCTGTCTGCTGTATTCCAGTGGTGTAAGTGGAGTATTAAATTTCCCTATTACTGTAAACTGTAAATTTTTTTATGCCCATTAATATTTGCTTTATGCAGTTAGGTGCTCCAGGGTTGGGTGCACAGATATTTAAAATTGTTATATTTTCTTGTTGGATTGGTCCCTTTAACATTATGTAATGGCCTCTTTGTCTCTCTTTTCTTTGTCCTTCATGACCCTGGCTAAGGTTTACCTGTTTTGTTTATTCAAAGAACCAGCTATTGGTTTCAGTGATCTTTCCTATTTTCTTTTAAGTCTCCAATTATTTCTGTCTGATCTTTATCATTTTTGTCCTTCTACTAACCTTGGGCTTTGTTTTTTTTGTTTTTTTTTTTTTAGCTCCTTTATGTCTAAGGTTACAGTGTTTGAGATTTTTCTAGTTTCTGAAGTAGGACTATATCCCTATAAATTTCCCTCTTAGAACTGCTTTTGCTATGTCACAAAGATTTTGGATTATTGTATTTTTAGTTTTCTTAATGTATTTTTTTATTTTCTCTTTGGACTTTTGTTGACTTACTGATTTTTTTTAATAGCACGTTATTTGGCCTTCATGTGTTTATAGTTTTTGTTCCCCTACCTCATCCTGGTAACTGACTGCTGGTTTCATACTGTGGTGGTTGGAAAAGATGAATGACATTTCAATCTTGTTAAATTTATTGAGATTTATTCTGTGACCTAACATGTGATCTCTCCTTAAGAATGTTTCATGTGTGCTTGAGGGGGCACCTGGGTGGCTCAGTCGGTTAAGCATCTGACTACGGCGCAGGTCATGATCTCACAGTTTGTGAGATCAAGCCCCACAAGAGGCTCTGTGCTGACAGTGTAGGACCTGCTTGGGACTCTCTCTCCCTCTCTATACCCCTCCCTCATGCTCTCTCTCAAAATAAATAAAAGAAAAAAGAATTTAAGAAAAGAATGTTTCATGTGCACTTGAAAAGCATTTGTACTGTTTTGGGATGAGATGTACTATATATGTCTATGTTTATGTATCATTTAAGGCTACAGTTCACTTACTGATTTTCTGTCGGATCTATATTCCAGTGGTGTAAGTGAAAGAAAAAAATGATAAAGATCAGACAGAAATAAATGGAGACTTAAAAAAAATAGAAAAGACCACTAAAGCAAAGATAAAAGAGGTAAACCTTAGCCAGACTCATGAAGGAAAAAGAAAAAAGAGGACCCAAAGAAATAAATTCAGAAATAAGTAACAACTTATGCCATGAAAATACATAGGATTTTAAGAGACTACTAGGAAAAGTTATACACCAACAAACTGGATAACCTAGAAAATCTGGGTAAATTCCTAGAAACATACAATCTTTTAAAACTCAATCAGGAAGAAACTGAGAATCTGAACAGATTAATTACTAATATCAAAACAACTGGTAATCAAAGCACCCCTTACAAACAGAAGTCCACGACCAAATGGATTGATAAGTGAATTCTACCAAACATTTAAAGAATTAATACCAGAGCACCTGGGTGGCTCAGTTAGTTAAGCATCTGGCTTCAGCTCAGTTCATGATCTAGCAGTTCATGAGTTCAAGCCCTGCATCAGGCTCACTGCTGTCAGCAGGGAGCCAGCTTTAAATCTTCTGTCCCCCTTTTCTTTCTGCCCCTTTCCCATACTCTCTCTCTCTTAAAAATAAAGGTTTTTAAAAATTTTTTTTAAAATTAATAAAGGGGCACCTGGGTGACTCAGTCGATTAAGCATCTCACTTCGGCTCAGGTCACGAAATCACCATTCATGGGCTCGGGCCCCACATCGGGCTCTGTGCTGACAGCAAGCTCAGAGCCTGGAGGCTGTTTCAGATTCTGTGTCTCCCTCTCTCTCTGACCCTACCCTGTTCACACTGTCTCTCTCTCTCTCAGAAATAAATAAAATGTTAAAAAAAATTAATACCTATTTTCCACAAAGTACAAAAAAAAAAGAAGAAAGCTTCCAAATAACATTTCTATGCAGCTGGCATTACCATACCATACCATACTGTCATACCAAAGACTTCACAAAAAAAGAAAACCACAGGCCAATATCCCTGATCAACATCAATGTAAAAACCCTCAACAAAATTTTAGGAAACCTCATTAAACATTTCAATTGGATCATTCACCATGATCAAGTGAGATTTATTCTGGGGAAACAAGAATGGTTCAATGTGCACAAATTCAATAACATGATACATGATATTAACAAAATGAAGGCTTAAAATCATATATCACCTCAATAGATGCAGAACAACTATTTGACAAAATTCAACATCTGTTCATGATTAAAACCCAAAAACTAAAAGGCAGCCTACAGAATGGGAGACGATATTTGCAAACAACACATGTGATAAAAGGTTAGTATCCAAAATCTATAAAGAACTTATCAAACTCAACACCCCAAAAAACAAATAAGCCAGTTAAGAAATGGGCAGAAGATATTTGGCAGAATGAAATGGGCAGAATAGACACTTTTCCAAAGAAGACATCCAGATAGCTAATGGACACATGAAAAGATATTCAACATCACTCATAAACGAGGAAATACAAATGAAAACCATGATGAGATCAACCTCACTCCGGTCAGAATGGTTAAAATTAACAACACAAGGAACAGGTGTTGACAAGGATGTGGAGAAAAAGAAACCCGCTTACACTGTTGGTGGGAATGCAAACTGCTACAGCCACTGTGGAAAACAGTATGGAGGTTCCTCAAAAAGTTAAAAATAGAACTACCCTAGCATCCAGCAGATGCACTACTAGGTATTTACCCAAAAGGTACAAAAATACAGATTCAAAGGAGTAATAACTTGCACCCCAATGTTTATAGCAGCATTATCAACAACTACCAAACTATGGAGACAGCCCAAATGTCCACAGATTGATGAATGGATAAAGAAGATGTGGTATATATACACAATGGAATATTAATCAGCCATCAAAAAGGATGAAATCTTGCCATTTGCAAGAATGTGGATGGAGCTAGAGTGTATTATGCTAAGCAAAATAAGTCAGAGAAAGACAAATACCATATGATTTCACTCATGTGTAATTTAAGAAACAAAGCAGATAAACATATGGGAGGGGAGGGAAAAGAGAGAGGGAAACAAACCAAAAAAGACACTGAACAATAGAGACAAACTGAGGGTTAATGGAGGGAGGGGAATGGGGGATGGGTATTAAGGAGGGCACTTGTTATGATGAACACTGGATGCTGTATGCATTTGATGAATCACTGAATTCTAACCATGAAACCATATTGTACTGTATGTTAACTAGAATTTAAATAAAATTTTGAAAAAAATTTAACTCAAAAAAATGAGTTAAAAAAATTTTTTAACATTTATTTTTCAGAAAGAGAGAGAGGGGGAGGGAGGGAGGGTGAACAAGCATGAGCAGGGTAGGGGCAGAAAGAGGGAGACAGAAGATCTGAAGCCAGCTCCACACTATGAGCACAAAGCCCAATGCAGGGTTCGAACTCATGACCGTGAGATCATGACCTGACCCAAAATCAAGAGTCAGCCTCCCAACCGAGCCACCCAGGCGCCCAAACAAATGAGTTTAGAGGGAAAATAAAATCCATACAGGAAAAGCCCACACCTAACAAGAGTATGTTGTTAAAAAAACAGTTTTTTCTTTAAGATCAGATACAAGTCAAAAATCTACATTCTCATTTTTATTCAACATAGTACTGAAAGTACTAGCCACAGCAATTAGACAAGAAATAAAAGGCATCAAAATTATAAGGAAGAAGTGAAATGTCATTTTTGCAGCTGAAATATTACACATAGCCTATCCTAAAGACTACATCAAAACACTGTTAGAATAAATGAATTCAGCAGTCACAGGATACAAAATTAATATAAAGAAATCTCCTGTATTTCTATATACTAATAACAAAGTAGCTGAGAAACTAAGAAAATTCCATTTACAACTGTACTAGAGAGAATAAAACACAGAGGAATAAACTTAGCTAGGAGGTAAAAGACCAGTATCCTACAAAATAAAACACCGATAAAAGATGGTGCACCGGTTCAGTCAGTTAAGCATCTGACTCGGATCAGGCCATGATCTCAGTTTGTAGGTTGGAGCTGCGCATCGGGCTCTTGGCTAACAGAGTCTGGAACCTGCTTTGGATTCTGTGTCTTCTCTCATTCTCTCTGTCCTTCCCCCACTCACGCTGTTTTTCTCTCAAAAATAAACATTAAAAATAAATGAATGAAAGAATGAATGGATAAATAAATAAATAAAACACTGATGAAACAAATTGAAGATGACACAAATGGAAAAGTATTCCATGCTCGTGGATTGGAAACATTATTATCGTTACAATACCCACATTACCCAAAGCAATCTACAGTTTCAATTCAATCCCTATCAAAAGACAAATAGTATTTTTCACCATATTAGAATAAATTATCCTAAAATTCATATGAAACTGCAAAAGACCACATAGCCAAAACAATCTTGAGAAAAAAAGAACAAAGTTGGGGGTAACACAATCCCAGATTTCAAACTACACTACAAAACTATAATAAGCAAAGAAGGATGGTACTGGCACAAAAACAGACACATTGATCAATGGAAGGATAGACAGCCCAGAAATAAACTCTCACTTATATGGTCAATTAATCTATGCTAAATGGAGAAAAGACAGTCTCCTCAATAAATGGCACTGGGAAAACTAAACAGTTACATCCAAAAAGAATGAAACTCGACCACTTCTTACATCATCGACAAAAATAAACTTAAATAAAGAACTAAACATGAGACCTAACGTATATAACTACTAGCAGAAAACACAGCCAATAATTTCTTTGACATCAGCCTTAGCAATATCTGTCTAGATTTGTCTCCTCAGGCAAGGAAAACAAAACAAAAATAAGCTATGGGGACTACACCAAAATAAAAAAGCTTTTGCTGAGCAAGAGAAACCATCAACAAAAATAAAAGGCAACCTAATGAATGGAAAAACATATGCAAATAATATATCCAACAAGGGGCTAATTTCCAAAATATACAAAGAATTTATATGACTCCACGCCAAGAAACCAAACAATCCAATTTAAAAAAATGGCAGAGATCTGAATAGACATTTTTCCAGAAAGACATACAGAGAGTCAACAGATACATTAAACGATGCTCAATCTCACTCATCAGGGAAATGCAAATCAAAGCCACAATGAGATATCACTTCACATGTTAGAATGGATAGTATCAAAAAGACAAGAAATAACAAGCATTGGCAAGGATGAAGATAAAAAGGAACCCTTGTGCATTGTTGATGAAAAAGTAAATTGGTTCATCCACTGTGGAAAACTGTACAGAGGATCCTCAAAAAATTGAAAATAGAAATACCATATGTTCTAGGGACACCTTGGTGACTGAGTCAGTTAAGCAACTCACTCTTGATTTTAGCTCAGGTCATGATCTCATGGTTCGTGAGACTGAGTCCCACATCAGGCTCTGCATTGACAGCATGGAGCCTGCATGAGATGCTCTTTCTCCCTCTTTTTCTGCCTCTCTTCCCCTCTCTCTCTCAAAATGAATAAACATTAAAAAACAAAAAAGAGAGAGAGAATGGGAGATCTTGCTGTTTGTGATAATATAGGTGGACCTAGAAAGTAAGTAAAGTCAGACAAAGAAAGTCAAATAGCATAGGATTTCATTTATATGTGGAATCTAAAAGCAAAACAAACAAAAATCAGAAACAGACCTATAAATACAGAGAACTGGTAGTTGCCAGAAGGGAGGGGTGTAGGGAATGGGCCAAATGGGTGAAGGTGAGTGGGAGGTATAGGTTTCCAGCTATGGAATGAGTAATTTACAAGGATGAAAGGTACAGCATAGGAAATACAGTCAAAGGTTTTGGAATAGTGTTCTATAGTGACAGATGGTAGCTACATGTGTGGTTAGCACAGCATAATGTCCACAGTTGTCAACTCACTATGTTGTACACCTGAAATTAATGTAACATTGTGTTAACTTGTGAGACTACAGTGCATAACCCTATGCAGATAAAATGGAATACCAAGAATAAATAGGTAATTTTTTAAAAAATTTACCAAATATGATCCCAAAGATAAAGTTTAAAGAGCCATTAACATTAAAGAATACAGGAAGTTATTAAAAAGCTACTTCCTCCATAACAAAAAAAAGGATTAGGTCCTGACAATTTAATTTCACAAGAGAACTTGTACCAAATCTTTTAAGAGCAGATAATTCCAAGGCCACTTAAATTATTTAAGAGCATAGAAAAAGAAAATCTGAAAATTCTGACACTTAATGAACTTAATTGTGTTCCTACCACTCCAAATTCATAGGATGAAGCCTAACCCCCAATGTAACTGTATTGGTAATAGAGCCTTTAAAGAGATTCTTAAAGTTATTTAAATGAGGTCCTAAGGGTGGTGCCCTAATATGATAGAACTGGTATCTTTATAGGAGAAAGAGTCACCAGAGAGGTCTTTCCTTGCACACACAGAAGAAAGGCTACATCAAGAAATAGAAGAAGAAAGAAAGCCATCTGCACCCAGGAAAACAGGCCTCACCAGAAATTAAGCCTATTGGCATCTTGGTCTTGGATTTATAGCCTCCAGAAGTATGAGAACATTAATTTCTGTTGTTTAAGCAATCCAGTCTCTGGTATTTTGTTATGGCAGCCCTAACAGACTAATACATGAAATAAGCACACCATGGATACCAAAAAACCCAAGTTTAAAATATCACACACACACACACACACACACACACACACACACACATCAGCAAATCAGCTAATATCACATGACATTGATGCAAATGCCCAAAATAAAATATTAACAAAATATCAAATCCCTTTTAACCTAGAACGTAAGAAGAGTTTAATATTAGTAAAACTACTAAAATAAATTTATAAACAGATCTGGGGGGGGAGAAGATAATTTCCATAAATGCTGGAAGCATTTAAAAGATATTCAATTCCCATCCCTGATTTAAGAAAAGACAAGTAAAAAAGAACAAAAATTAAAACAGGAACCAGTCACAGCTCTGTTAACATGAACAAAGGATAAAATGAGAAAACACTAATGGCAGTCTCTCTACAGTTAGGAACAAGACAAATATGCCCACTATCACAACCATTACTCATCACCGCGATAAAATTTAGAGCTGTAGGGGCACTAAGTAGCACTCAGTCGGTTAAGCATCTGACTCTTGGGGCACCTGGGTGGCTCAGTCAGTTAAGCATCTGACTTCGGCTCAGGTCATGATCTCATGGTTCGTGGGTTCGGGCACCGTGTCGGGCTCTGTGCTGATGGCTAGCTCAGAGCCTGGAGCCTGTTTCAGATTCTGTGTCTCCCTCTCTCTTTCTGACCCTCCCCTGCTCACTCTGTCTCTATCTCTCAAAAAATAAATAAAACATTAAAAAATTAAAAAAAAAAAAAAAAAAGCATCTGACTCTTGATTTCAGCTCAGGTTATGATCTGACAGTCCATGACTTCAAAACCCATGATGGGTTCTGAGCTGTCAGCAGAGAGCCTGCTTGGGATTCTCTCTCTCCCTCTCTGTCTGCCCCTCCCCTGCTCACATTCTCTCAGAATGAAAAAAAAATTTTTTTTGCAGCTATAGACAACTCAATTGGACAAGATAAACAAAGGGCATTGGGCTGCATGTCTGGCTGAGTCACTAGATTGCCTGGCTCTTAGTCTTGGGGTAGAGAGTCAAGCTTCATGATGGGTATGGAGCCTACATAAAAAAAAAAATTAAAAATTGGGGCACCTGGGTGGCTCAGTCAGCTGAGCATCCAACTTTGCTTCAGGTCATGATTTCACAGTTGTTGAGTTTGAGCCCCGTGTCCGGCTTTGTTCCAGATTCTGTGTCTCCCTCTCTCTCTCTGCCCCTCCCCTGCTCATGCTCTATCTCTCTCAAAAAGAAATAAAAACGTTAAAAAAATTTTTTTAATAAAAAACAAAGGGCAGAAACAATTGCTAAGGAAAAGATAGAACTATTTTCATGTAATTACCACTTGGAGAAGATGGCAAAGAAGAAGGACCCTAAGTTCACCTCATCCCATGGATACAACACAGTAACACAATAGCATGAATAATTCAGAAAACAACCTAAAGACTGGACAAAACTCCACAACTAAAGGTAGAAAAGAAAACACCTCAAAAAAGGTAGGAAAGGTAAAGACACTGTTGAGGGGGAAACGGACCGTGGCCATCTATAGTGGGGAGGAAGCCAGTGGCTGGAGAAGGGTGACAAAAAGACTTTCACACTAAGAAGCCCCCACAGGGAGGATGAATCCCCATAATATTTGGCTTTGTAAGTGAGAAGGGCTAGTGTCCACAGTTGAACACCCAACTCTTGATTTTGGCTCAGGTCATGATCCCAGGGTCATGGGACTAAGCCCCACGTCAGGTGCCGCACGGAGTGTAAAGCCTGCTCAAGATTCTCTTTCTCTCTGTCTCTCTCTCTCTTTCCCTGTACTACTCTCCCCCTCCTTTCTCTCTAAAGTTATAAAAAAATTAAATGAAAAGGGCTGAATTTTGTGAGTTCTTACAACCAGCAGGACTTGAAGCATGGAATTCTTATTTTTTTTTAATATTTATCTATTTTTGAGAGAGAGAGAGAGAGAGAGAGAGAACGCACACACAAGTGAGCATGGGAGGGGCAGAGAGATAAGGAGACAGAGGATTTGAAGTTGGCTCCTTGCTAACAGCAGAGATCCCCATGTGGGGCTCCAACCATGAACCCTGAGATCATGACCTGAGCCTAAGTCAGACACTTAACTGAATGAGACACCTAGGTGGCCCAAACCCTGGAATTTTTAAAATTGGAGGGCTGGGCTCTGGGAGAGCCAGGAAGGATTAGGAATCACAGTTCTCCACCCTTAATGATACAGCACAACAAACAGCTCTCACAGATACAGCCTGGAAATAGCAGTTTGAAAACCACTGGGGCTGACAGGAGGGAAAGTGATATACTCATCTCAGAGCAAGGCCCAGAGAGAGGGAGATCAAGAGAAGATCCCTCCAGGAACAAAGGAGCTACTACCTGCCATTTGTCTCCACCACACTTCCCAGTGTAAAGACAGGGCCACCTACAGGGATCACTGCAGTGAGGATACTAACGTGCTTACATCAGGCCCCACCCCTCTGTGCTTCAGTGGATCTGCCCATCCCAGTCTTGCTTCAGTCTCCCAGAAGACTGGCACAAACCCCACTAACTCATCTTCTAAATGGTACATTTTGAAGGACAGCAGTTCTGGAAGCAGTAGTAGGTCTCATTTTGCAAGTAGACCAGCACACACCTGGTTAAAATACACTCCACCCCTGCTGGGGATGAAACACTGCCCACAACAGGCAAAGACAATCTCTGCAGACAACTGGACTAAAGGAAAAAGAGGCCAAGACTCAACAGAAGAGCATACACAACACAAACAGGAGACACCCCTAAAACACCAGACTCTGGGAAACAGACACTACGTTGCAGGGCACTATAGGATCTCTTCTTTATAAGGCTATTACCTTCAAGAGCATGAAGAGTAACTGACTTTCCTAGAGAGAAAAAGACACAGTTAGATAAAATGAAGAGACAGAGGAATATGTCCCAAATGATAGAACAGGACAAAACCATAGCAAGAGTCTTAAGTGAAATGGATATAACTAATATGCCTGATAGAGAACGTAAAGTCATGATAAAGATACTCACTGAACTTTAGAAAAGAGTGGGGAACATCAGTCAGACCCTTAGGTGGCTTAGTCAGTTAAGCATCCGACTCTTGACTTTGGTTCAGATTATCAACTCATGGTTTTGGAGTTTGAGCCCCTCACTGGGCTCTGAGCTGACAGTGTGGAGCCTGATTGGGATTCTCTCTCTCCCCACATCACTCTCTGCCCCTCCCCTACTCATGCTTGTGCTCACTCTCTCAACATATATTTTTAAAAAAACTTTAAAAACACAAAGATAGAAAGACCCAACCAAAGATGATGAACACAGTAAGTAAAATTAAAAATAAACTTGATGGAATAGACTAGATGAAGTAAAGGAATGAATCAACGATGTGGAAGACAGAGTAATGGAAAGTAACCAAGCTGAATAAATGAAAGGAAAAAAATTATGCACATTGAAAACAGTCTTTGAGGGGCACCTGGGTGGCTTAGTCGGTTAAGCGTCTGGCTTTCACTTAGGTCATGATCTCGCGGTTCGTGGGTTCGAGCCCTGCGTCGGGCTCTGTGCTGACTGCCAGCTCAGAGCCTGGAGCCTATTTCAGAGTCTGTATCTCCCTCTCTCTCTGACCCTCCCCTGCTCACGCTGTCTGTCTCTCTCTCCCTCCTAGAAATAAAATAAAAATATTTAAAAAAAAAGAAAAGAAAACAGTCTTTGAGATATCAGTGACTCCATCAAGCAGAATAATACAGGCTTACAGATCCAAAAGAAGAGACAATAAGAAGAAAATTTATTTGAAGAAGTAATAGCTAAAAACTTCCCTAATCTGAAGAATGAAACATACCCAGATGCAGGAGGTACAAAGAGCACCCCTGCTCCCAATATCAACACAAGGCAGTCCACACCAAGACACACAGTAATTAAAATGGCAAAAAGCAGTACAAATAAAAACTTTTAAAAGCACCAAGAGAAAAAAAGAAGGAAAAAAAAGGTACATACAAGGGGAAACCCCGTAAGGCTATCAGTGAATTTTTAAGGAAAAACTGCAGGCTGGAAGTGGCATGGCATATTCGAGGTGCTGAAAGAGAAAAATCTGCAGCTAAAAATATGCTATCCAGCAAGACTATCACTCAGAATAGATGGAGAGATAAAGTTCCCAAACAAACAACCACTAAAGGAATTCATGACTACTAAACCATTCTTGCAAGAAATATGAAAGGGGACTCTTTGAGTGGGAAAGAGACCATATGTCTCAAGAGTATAAAAACTAAAATACTAGCAATCTGAATCCAACAATATCTGAAAAAAGAAATCAAACACCATCATCAAGTGGGATTTATTCCTGGGCTACAACAGTGGTTTAACATCTGTAAAACAATCAATGTAATACATCACATCAATAAGAGGAAAGGATAAAAACCCTATGAGCATTTCAATAGATGCAGAAAAAGCATTTGACAAAGTACATGCATGATAAAAGCCCTCGACAAAGTGGGTTCAGAGGGAATATACCTCAACATAATAAAGGCCTCATACGTAAAACCCACAGCTAACATAATACCCAATGGGGAAACATGCAGAGCTTTTCCCTTAAGGTCAGGAACAACAAGAATGCCCACTCTCACCACTTTTATTCAACATAGTACTGGAAGTGCTAGCCACAGCAGTGAGATAACAAACAAATAAATAAATAAAAGACATCCAAATTGGGAAGGAAGAAGTAAACTTTCACTATTTGCAGATGACATGATACTATATATAGGAAACCCTAAAGACTCCACCAAAAAACTAACAACATTGATAAACAATTCCAATAAAGTAGCAGGATTCAATATCCATGTACAGAAATCTGATGCATTTCTATACACTAATAATGAAACAGCAGAAAGTGAAATTAATAAAATAATCCCATTTACAACTGCACCAAAACCAATCAATTATCTAGGAATAAAATTAAAGAGGTAAAAGACCTGTACTCTGAAAAAATCCAAGAGGACACAAAGAAATGGAAAGACATTCCATGCTCATAGATTGCAAGAATATTCTTAAAATGTCTACACTACTCGAAGCAGTCTACAGATTTAATGCAATCCCTATCAAACTACCAACAGCATTTTTCACAAACTATAACAAATAATCCTAAAATTTGTATGGAACCACAGAAGATATCCAAATGTCCAAAACAATCTTGAAAAAGAAAAAACTGGAGATGACACAATTCCAGACTTGTCATTATATTACAAAGTGGTAGTAATGCCAGTTGTCGTCTGGTACTGGCATAAAAACAGGCACATAGATCAATGGAACAGAATAGAAAACCCAGAAGTAAACCCAGAATACAGTCAGTTAATCTTTGATAAAGAATGAATATGCACTGGGAAAAAGACAGTCTCTTCAACAAATGGTATCGGGGAAAACCAGACAGCTGCATGAAAAAGAAACTGGACCATTTTCTTACACTATACACAAAAAGAAACTCAAAATGGATTAAAGCCTAAATAGGAGACTGGAAACCATAAAAATCCTAAGAGAGAACACAGGCAGTAATGTCTCTGACATTGGCCATACCAACATTTTTCTAGATAGGTCTCCTGAGGCAAGGGAAACAAAAGCAAAAATAAACTGTTGGGACTACATCAAATAAAAAGCTTCTGCAGAGCAAAGGAAACAATCAACAAAACCAAAAGGCAACCTACTGAATAGAAGATATTTGCAAATGACATATCTGATAAAGCTAGAGTTTGCAGCCCAGTGTACCGAAGAGGAAAGAGATACACTGAGTTCCAGAGAGCTTCAGAGAATTCCTCTTCAATCTTTTCTCAGCTGTAATGAGATATAATTGACATATAACAATGTGTAAGTTTAAGGTTGTACCCCCTTGAATCTTTTTTAAAATTTTTAATGTTTATTTTTGAGAGAGAGAAAGGGGCAGAATGCAAGTGGGGGAAGGGCAAAGGGAGAGGGAGAGATGGGACAGAATCAAGCTCCAGGCTCTGAGGTATCAGCACCGTGCTTGACATGGGGCTTGAACCCACGAACTGTGAGATCATGACCTGAGCTGAAGTCAGACGTTTAACCAACTGAGCCATTCAGGTGCCCCTGTAACCCCTTGAATCTTAATCTGAGTGCTGATCAGCATATGCATGTGAAGAAAGTATCCAAAGTATGCAAACAACTTATATAACTCAACACCTTGCAAATTATCCAATTAAAAAATAGGCAGAACACATGAACAGACATTTCACACAGAAGACATCCAGTCAACAGACACATGAAAAGATGCTCAACATCACACATCATCAGGGAAATGCAAATCAAAACAATAATGAGATATCACCTCACACGTATCAGAATGAAACAAGTGTTGGGAGGATGTGAAGAAAAAGGAACCCTCGTGCGCTGTTGGTAGGAATGCAAATTGGTGCAGCTACTATGGAAAACAGTACGGAGGTTAGTCAAAAAGTTAAAAACAGAACCACCCTACAAACCACCAATCGCACTACTGAGTATTTATCCAAAAAACACAGAACATTAATTCAAAGAATATATGTATCCTTATGTTTATAGTAGCATTATTTACATCAGCCAAGATATGGAAGCAGCCCACGGATAGATGAATAAAGAAGAAGTGGTGTGTATATATATACAATGGAATATTATTCAGTCATAAAAAAAAAAAAAAAAAGAATGAAATCTTGCCATTTGCAATGGCATGCATAGAGCTAGAGAGGGAGACAACCAGAGACGAAATTCCAGTGCGGAGTAAAGAAGAGACAAAAGAGGTTTAAATGAAAAGGGAGAAAAGAATTTGGGCAGCAATTAAACAGAGATATGGATTAAGGGGGGGCTTGCTAGAGGGACAACTTAAAGGGAGAAGAAGTTAAGAGATTTATACAAACCAGTCAAGAAAGCAAGACCACAGATGGGGAAGGATGGTGTCAGAAGCCCAGGTAGAGGCACCTCATTCTGTGAGTTTGGGGAGACATGGAAGGACGGTAGGGTGCAGCAAATCAGGGGACCTGATGACAGAGACCCTATTTTACCTTTTTTTTTTTTTTCTTCCTATTTTACCTTCTTTGGACTTAAAACCTTTTTTGGACCTAAAACTACCCATGCCATGTATACTTTTGCTCTCCATCTCTCTCAATCACATGTTAAGGTCCCTGAGGCAGGGATTTTGCCCATCATGGTGTCCTATAGTTCCAGCACTGAGAACAGTGCCTGGTTATTAGTATCTGGCAGAACAGCAGAATCCAAGCTGAGCTTAAAAGGCAGAGGCCAGAGGGCTCCAGAAAAATGGGAAGATTGAGAGCTGGAGAGTCAGGGAGCAGAGGCAGTGGGAGAGAGACAGAGAAAGTATGCAGGTACAGAGAGTCCTGAAGGCTGAGGTCAGAGAAGGGCATGCTCATAGTGAGGTCTATTCTTCACAACTCAAATGGTACTAAACAGGCTGCAGAATCGAGCAATGAGGAGGAGCTAAATCTGGCCACTGCTGCTGGCTCATGCTGGTTCCCCAAAATACAGGAGAAGGAACAGGTCATTGGGAGAGCCAGAATTCTGGGAAAGGTTTGAACACAGATGGCTCTGTGGGCACACCAAGCAAGGACTGCTGAGAGCATGACATGCACATAAGAATGTGCAAGAGACACTGGCCATGTCCCCAGCTTGCCCTAACACTGTTTCACTTAATGATCCAGGAATCTGCTACCCTGAGAAAAAGGTACAAATGACTTTTATCTTCCCCAGACCCACACATTCCCCCCCTCCCCCATCTTGTCAAAGAATACCTTGGGTACTCTTTCTCTAAAAAAATAAATGCCCTCTGAGCATAAGATTCCAAACAAAGGTACCTAACAAAAAGCCTCCCTGGTCTCAACTCCAGACTTCAGGGTCATGGACTCTTCCCCATGTACCTCACAGTGCTGTCTAAAGACCCCTGAAACCTACTGACCCAAGTGGCTCCTCCTACCTCCAGCCATCAAGTCCAGATGCAGTAGCAAGGCTACCGCCACTATCTCTTCAAAGAACACACTACTGAGCGGTCCCTGTTTTGTGCCCAACGCACGCTCTGCCTGTGCTGCCCGATGTTAAAGCCTGTGGATTTGGCATTTCCTTCCTATGTCAAAGCACAAGGATCACGGATGTGGCTGAGCTAGCAGAGACAAAACCAAGCAGATGTGTCACTTACAGAGTGTATGATGTCCACCATGTTGTAGGCTTTGGTCGATTCCAAGGGGACAATTGTGTCAAGCTCAGGAACCATACGGTCACTTTGGATAGAAAAAGAAGCAGATACAATCAACACAGGAAGAGACAGGTGCCTTCTGTGGCTGGGGGATCGAAGAGACATGAGGGCAAAGCTGAATCTGTCCCTGCAGGGTGTGCAAAGTAGTCCTAAAAGATGCATTCCTTTCTTACCACCGTAACAAACTGAAATGAGTTTGATATTAACTCAAAAGATCTTTGTTTTCATTTAGAGGGAAGAAACGAGCTTATTCTCCTGAATGTGGTTCCTTCATTTATCGTTTCTGAATACCTCCTACATTCCAGGTACAGTGTGAGGCACTATATAGGACATTGTAATCAACAATACCCTGCGCTAACAAGTCCTAGTCTCACTTTGAGACACTGAAAATAAAAGAACAAGGACTTGGAAATGCAAAGGCAGAGTTCTGCTACTGAACACGGTGGGTTCACAGTCCCTGCTGGAAAATAAACCTGCTAAAGCTCCTCTTTAAAAAAGCAAAACTGGGGTGCATGGGTGGCTCAGTTGGTTAAGCATCTGACTCTTGATTTTGGCCAAGGTCATGATCTCATGAGATCCGAATCCCACATCGGGCTCTGCTCTGATCACGGAGCCTGCTTAAGGTTCTCTCCCTCCCTCTCCTTCTGCACCTCTCATCTTGCACTCATACTCTTTTTCGCTCAATAAAAAATAAATTTAATTTTTAAGAAGTAAATATAGAAAAAGTAAAACTGCAGGCCCCTGGTGGGGACAATCACTGAGGCTCATGGTGCTCTGCTTCCTCATGCATCTTTGTGGCTGAGCAGGGAACCTGCCAGGGCCCATGCCCACACCACAGGAGGACTCACCAGCAGTGTCCCACATGCTCTCATCCCCTTCTGCTCATGAAGGCAGGGAGGGAGGGACTGTTCTGGCCTTGACAGGTACACCTGGGCTGAGGTTTGGCTTTGGTAAAGCCACATGGCTCAAGCCCAACTTCCCAGAGAACTCTACATAGGGGTATTGGGCATAGCCCTACCAGATAAAGTCCTCCCTTACTTTTTATATGAAACTTATACATATAGCTACTCTGGGATCAATATAGAGGAGATATGGCTGGAGCTAAGCAGGCTATTCAGTTATTATAGGTCCTTGGGCCCGAATACCTTTGAACGATGTCCTAACTTTTTCAAGAATCCCAAATAGTATAAATGCTCAAAAAAGAAGGTTGTGCCCCTTCATTCTGGGCCTGTGACCAACCTCTTTTTCAAGCCTACACATAATACACCACCGGTTAGGTCCTCTGAGGAGCAGGGCTGAGGCATGTGGAAGTCCAGGTCCATTCCATAGAGGAATGTCTAAAAACGGCTTCTTACTGGGAGACAGAATTCTAAATCTCTTCTGCAAAACAAAGTTCAGGTCAACGGAGTTTGAAGTAGTTTGGGTCTAAAGTTTGAATCACAGAATGGAAACAAAATGGAGAAGAAAACAGGCAGAAATCTGGAGCAATAGTCCCCCAGCTGAGCCTCTGGCTTACTCAGTGATGTCCCCCCAGCCGGGCAGTGGCCCCAATAACAAGGAGAGAAAGTGTTCACTAGGTGGCCAGCAATACACCTTGCCCTGGACTGCCCCAGCCTCTGGCCACAAGCAGGTAGGCATATGCATGTTTTCAAAAGGGCATGCTGTCTACATCATTTCACATTTCATGTCAAAACAAAAAATATTTCCAATTCTGGACAAATCAAGACTTACAGATGTGGGGGGGGGGGGAGGGGGTTCTTTTTACTCCCAAGATATTTTTCAGATATTACAGAGAGAAAAAAAAAAAGTGAGTACAAATAAAATTTTTCTTTGCTCCTATACCCCGACATGCCACCACCATGCCAACACCTGGGGAGCCTCACTGGCTCCACTCCACAATCTACTCCAAGCTCCCCAATAGGTCAGAGCCTGGAGGTCCTGCCAGGGCAGAGGAGCCAGAAAAGGGCAAGCCAACCTGCACAATGAGAGTCGGTGCCCTGGCCTGTAACTCACCTGGGATCATGGCATTCACGGATGGGAGCTGAGTCCCGGTTGCTGAGAGGCAGGTAGTTGAAGAATTCCCGGAGATTACACAAGGCATCAACATCATTTTCAAAAGCTCGGTGGGCAACACCTGAGAAAACAGAGGAGCTATAATAGGCCTAGACACCTGTCAGCCCCCAGATGCTGCTCATGTCCACCTGCCACTCCTAGGGCATGTCGGCAGGAGACTGTAGTTACAGCTCTTTGAGGATGGGATACCACACATCTTCAGGCTGACCTTCAGTTTGTGCAGTCTGTTCCCTCTGCTCTGTACCCACATCTCTGCAGGGTCACTCTTTTCTTTATTCCCTGCAGCTCTCATGTGCCTCCCCATCCTTGTGGGAGTACTATTCACGTCCCTCCCTGCAGCACTGGTCTGTCCATTTCCCTGTTTCCTGCATGCTATCTCCCCTAGAATATCAGCCCTAACAGGGCAGAGACCGGGCCCATCTTAACCACTGTACTCCCACATCAAGAACTACACCTCGTTACAGGTCACTTAGCTTTCAATAAAGCTGAAAAATAAAAAGAATAATGGCTGGCACATAGTGTCACGGTACTCAGCAACAGTAGAAGGGAAGGAAGGGAACCACCTTGTCCTAGTGAGGAACGAAGCCATCATTCCTCTAAAGTATTCTGAACTCACACAACGACCAAATAACGTCAAAGATGTGACAAAGTGGGGCCAGAAACTCTCTCCCAGAATCCCTGCTTCCATTTCCCCTACCATCTCTTTTCCACACAGCAGCCAAACTGAGCTTTTTAAACTAGTTTATGTCATGTCTCCAACCACCCTCCTTGCTGTTTCACTGAACATGCCAGCCACTCCCCTTCCTCAGACCCTTTGCACAGGCTATCCCCTCTGCCTACAGTGTTTCTCCCTTTGATGTTCATGCAGTTAACTCCTTCAGATCTGCTCAACTCTTACCCTCAGAGTGAGACCTGGTCTTACCACCCTATTTCAAACTACAGCAATCTCAGGCCCTGTTCTACTTTCTCTGGAGCACAGATTACCTTCTACCATACCTCACAATGTCTTTATTTTAAGTTTATTTATGGCCTACATCCTGTGCTAGAATGTAATCCCATATAGGCAGGGATCTTTGTTTCTTTCACAAAGGTATTCCTAGCACATAGAATAATGCTTGACACACAGGCACTCAATGAATATTTGCTGAATGAACATTTCATGTTCAACGCAGAATTCTTTTATTCAAGAAATATTTATAAATTGGTGCAGCCACTCTGAAGGACAGCATGCCAGTTTCTCAAAAAGGGAGGGTTACCATTTGACCCAGAAACTCCACTCCAAGGGAAACAAAAACATGTCACACAAAACTTGTACATAAATGTTTATAGCAGCATGTTCACCACAGCCAAAATGTGGAAGCAATCCAAATGCTTAACTGATCAATGAATAGAATGTGGTACATTCATACTCTGAAATATTATCCAGCAATAAAAATAAGGTACTGATCCATGCTGCAACATGGATTAACCTTAAAAATGTTATGCTAAGTACAAGAAACTGCTCACAAAAGACCCTATCACCTGACTCCATTTATTCCCATTCCATACATATTCAGAATAGACAAGTCCACAGCAACAAAGGTAGATCAGTGACTGCCTAGAGGTGGACTATTTGGGGGAAGATGGGGAGCAAATGCTAATGGATACAGGGCTTTGGGGGCAATAAAAGGATCTAAAATTGTGGTGATAACTGAAAAATACTAAATACATAAAATCATTGAACAATATACTTTAAATGAGTATGTCACACATCTAACATGTAAACAAATGATACCTCAATAAAGCTGTTTTAAAAACAAAAAATATGTATAGGTCTTACTCTGGAGATATACAGCTAAATACCTCAGATGCCACCAATACTTAACATTATTTTAGATCCCAGTGAAAAAGAAAAACCGCTGGGTGCTTGGGGTGGCTCAGTCAGTTGAGAGTCCAACTCTTGATTTCAGTTCAGGTCATGATCTCACAGTCATGAGATCAAGCCCTGCATCAGGCTCTGCATGGAGCATGGAGCCTACTTAAGATTCTCTCTCTCTCTCTCTCTCTCTCTCTCTCTCTCTCTCTCTCTCTCTCCCCTCCCTCCCTCCTCCTCTCCCTCTCCCCCCTCACACTCTCTAAAATANTCTCCCCTCCCTCCCTCCTCCTCTCCCTCTCCCCCCTCACACTCTCTAAAATAAAAAAATTTAAAAAAAAATACTGCTGCCCATTAAGCCCTGAGATAAGAGTAAGAGGACCAGCTATGCAAGAATCAGCCTTGAGAAGGTTCTGATTCTAGCTGTGTGGTGGAGACAGAACTAAATAGAGCTGATGGCTAAGGGAAAGGAATGAGTCAAAGCTGATGCCAACCTGAGGTGGGAGAGGAAATGTATAAATTGGTCACACCAGCTTCTCCCTGCTTTGAAATCTTTCCAAGAGGCAATTTCTCCTGCCTTCAGTTAACTGCTTACGGTGTCATAGAAAATCCTTACAGAACTTGGTGTCTTCTTCCAAGAAAATAGGAAATTCCAAATATCACTCTAACAATAAACGTCTTCATTAATGTCAGATTCATCCCCTGCTCCCAAATCTATAACACTCTATATAAACAATACCCTTGTTTCAATGCCCGTGTACAAAATAATCTTTACACATTTTGAACTCAGCATGTGTAGCACATAACTCCAAAGAGGGGAGGAACTATGACCAACTTCATGAAGATGCAGGGCATGACCATCACATTATGACCGTACTCGGCTAAAAGCAATTGGTAACACTGCCATCTAAGACATACACAACTTTGGATTTTAAAAAAGTCACACTATTTTTTTTAAAGGTCAAATGTTGTAACCATAATTTAAAATTTTAAATATCAAAGCTTTAGTAGTAACCTGTTTTTTAACAAATTTGAGCCACTAAATCTATCTTTATTATTATATCTGTACTAAATATACCATACTACAGCCCTCTCAAATTCTGCCAATTAAGTGATATTTACAAAAGATTGTAACTATTCTCTTTGGCAGTGCCTGTTTCTCAGTGTTTAAAAACAAAGGTGAGGAGTGCCTGGGTGGCTCAGTTGGTTAAGCATCTGACTTCGGCTCAGGTCATGATCTCACAGTTTGTGAGTTCGAGCCCCGTGTCAAGCTCTATGCTGACAGCTCAGACTCTGGAGCCTGCTTCAGATTCTGTGTCTCCCTCTCTCTCTGTCCCTTCCCCAATCATGCTCTGTCTCTCTCAAAAATAAATAAATGTTAAAAAAATTTTTTTTAAATAAAAATATAAAAACAGTAAGGTGAGCCTTAAGGCCTCTAACCTGACATGGTGGTATGGGTCCTGGCACCACCAAGCTCCTCCTGAGTAACATCCTCATTGGTGACAGACTTCACAACATCCGGGCCAGTGATGAACAGGTAGGAGGTGTCCTAAAATCAGAATTCCAAAAGGATCAATCTCAGAGCACCAGAGCTACATGGAACCTTAAAATTTACACAGCCAAGACAAATGCAGAGAAGTTAGTGATGTAGTGGCAGAACCAGATTAGGACGTCACTCAAAGATACCTATCCAAACTAAAGACTCCAAGTTTCCCTGCCTCACTGTCTATCTACAAAATCATTTTTTCCCCCAAGTATTTTATTTTTAAGTAATCTCTACACCCAACATGGAGTTTGAACTCAGAACCCTGAGATCAAGAGTCAAATGCTCTACCAACTGAGCCAGACAGGTACCACAACTAACAAAATCTTCACTGCACGGTTTTGTCTCAGCAAAATTATTCGCCATGTGGCTAACATTCAGAGTCATTCATGTGTAAACACCTTAACAGGTGGCCCTATTCAGAGATTGCTGTGCACCACCTTTTTTCTAAAGCACTTCATGGGATTCTGTCCTTAAAGCCCAGGTACTATTATCACCTCCATTTATAAACAAGGAAACCGAGTCACTGAGAGAATATATAGTTTCCCTAAAATTAACCAACCCCCATAAGTGAAGCCATTTGGAGACCATGATAATCAATGCTTTGGTGTTTCAAGAGGGTGACAGACTTTTTAGTTTCTAATTTAAAGATAAAGGGAGGGGTGCCTGGGTGGTTCAGTTGGTTAAGCATCTGACTCTTGATTTCGGCTCAGGTCATGATCTCATAGCTTCGGGAATTCAAGACCCACTGTCAATGCAGAGCCTGCTTGAGATTCTCCCTCTTTGGCCCTCCCCCACTTGTTCTAAGTCTTTCTCAAAAATAATAAATAAAACACTTTAAAGATAAAAGCATAGTGTAAAAAAATAAAAAGAAGAGGAGATACAGTACAATGTAACTCTATATCCAAGCCCTTATTTCGAGTCCTACAATTTCCCTCCCCAAAGGCAACTACCATCAGTTTCTCTCCTTACAAAGACATCCATGCATATGTGAGTAGTAATTTAGACATATCTGTACTTCTGTTTTCTTTCCAGACAGTGTCCTATGCACAGTTTTGAACCGTCTTAAAAACCATTCCATCTCAGTATAGTAGGACACGTATAATAATTAGACTGTCACCTACCAAAGGTCATTTAGAATAGTTCTAATATTTTGCTACAATAAGCAATTCTGCAGTAAATATCTTACTAGAGTCATCTCTGTCAGCTCACTGTTCATTTTCTTTTCCCATTTTTCTATTGGAAATTTGTTTTCGTGTACTGAGGAATTAGTCCTTAAACTATTATGTGTGTTTTATTAGTCTATTTTATGGATCCTTGTTTTAGAATGCTGCTAGAAAGGTCTTTCTTCCATATTCCACACAGGCTCATAAATAAATGTTCACAAAAGCATTATTTGTAACGAAAACAACCCAACATCCATCAACAGGCGTATTTCAAAATAATTATCCCAAGTGAAAAGAGCCAGCATCCACCCATTCCACCCCCCCAAAAAGATACACACTTTTTGTATGTTTTATACATAGAAAATGTCATTTTGTATGACTATGTTTATGCAACATTCTAGAAAATGCAAATTGATTTATTGTGATAGAAAGCAGATGAATGTTTACCTAAAGACAGTGCTGAGAGGTAGGAGAGATGGATTACAAAGACACAGGAGGAAACTTTGGGGGGAGAGGTGGCTATGTTTATTATCTTGACTGTGTTCATGGCTTCACAACTGTATACATGTGTCAAAACTCAAACTGTACAACTTAAATACGTGCAGTTCATCATACAATTATGCCTCCAAGTTGCAAAAAAAATGTGGGAATGCAAAGAGCCAAGAATATCCCACACCACTTGAAGAATAAGGAGGGACAATTTGCTGCGCCAGCATTTGTCTTGCACCACTGTAATGAAGACAGCGTGGTACTGGCACAGGGACAAGCAAACAGACTGAAAGAGCTCAATACAACACTCTTGCAGACAGACACTTGATTCATGATACATGTGGCGCTGCAGAGTAGGAAAGGATGTTCTTTTCAATAAAAGGCTCTAGGTCAACTAGGTAACCATACTGAATAAAATGAAACTAGCCTCTATTTCATATTATGTGTAAACTTCAATTCCAACTAGAATTAAACACAAATGTAAAAGGCAAAATAAGCTTTGAAAAATATAAACAATCTTCATGACTTTGAGGTTGAAAAAAGCTCAAGAACTAAAACATTACCCATAAAGTATAAATTTCACGTTGGTTCTCATTTCAAAAGGGCACAGAAGCCAGCTTAAAGGGACTCCCACTGACTAAGGGCAATTTGAGCATGAAAACAGTAATGCTAATAATGAATTAGAAATCACGGAGTAAAACAGGAAATCCATGAACCCACATTAATAATAAATCCATGAGGGGCACTTGGATGGCTCTGTCAGTTAAGACTGCAACTCCTGATTTCGGCTCAGGTCATGATCTCATGATCATCAGATTGAGCCCTACATCAAGCTCTGCACTGGGTGTGGAGCCTGCTTAAGATTCTCTCTCCCTCTGTCCCTCCCCTACTTGTTCATGTGCTAAGAAAAAATAATAATAAATCCATGAAATAAAGAAATGCCCAAGAAAATAGAGCTCTTCCTTATAGCTGGATGTCAAATGGAACAGCTGATAAATATCAATATTTTGTGAAAATTGGTTCGGACAAGTATCCTCAAAAGATGCTAAATCAAGGAGAAAAGTATAATGTACAAAAGCATGCTTGTATTTTCTCAAAGTATCTCTCAAGGAGTATATATCAGTTACAAAAATCAAAACAGTAACTATACAGCAAAGAAACCAAATAACATCTTGAATGAATAGTGATTAAATTAATACTGCCAGTGAGGAGATAGACATCATTTGTCTCTAAATGTGATCAAGTGACCAGGATACATCGCTTATGTAGTAGATAGACTGAGTCACCCAATCCGAACCTAATCATGAGGAAACATCAGATAAACACAACTGAGGAACAACCTCATCATGTTTTGTAGCCTTCAAAAATGTCAGCATGACAAAGTCTGAAGAATTGTTCCAGATTAAGGGAGATTAATAGGATAGGACAACTAAATGCAGTGTGTGATCCCCAAATGCACTGGAAAAAGAAAATGATAAAAAGGACATTATTGAGACAACTGACCAAACCAGAATCTGAATGGTAGACACAGGTATTACATAGGATAGATTATATATTGGGCACACATCCCAAAACAAGTCTTAATAAATTTAAAAAGATGGGGCCCCTGGGTGGCTCAGTTGGTTAAGCTTCCAACTCTTGATTTCAGCTCAGGTCATGATCTCACAGTTCATGAGATCAGGCCCTGCACTAGGCTCAGCATTGACAGTGCAGGGCCTGCTTGGGGTTCTCTCTTCCTCTCTCTCTCTCTCACCGACCCTGCCCCCTCTCAAAATAATAAACATTAAAAAAATAAATTTAAAAAGATTACAAAGCAGTTTTTATTATTTCAATCACAATGAATGAAACCAGAAACAGGAGAACCGGAAAATTCAAGTATGTGGATATTAAACATCATACTTTTTAAAAACCATTGTGTCTCCCTATCAAAATAGCACCAGCATTCTTCACAGAGCTAGAACTAACAATCCTAAAATTTGTATGGAACCAGAAAAGGCCCCAAATAGCCAAAGCAATCCTGAAAAAGAAAACCAAAGCTGAAGACATCATAATTCTGGACTTCAAGCTATATTACAAAGTTGTAATCATCAAGACAGTATGGAAGTGGCACAAAAACAGACACATAGATCAATGGAAAAGAACAGAGGACCCAGAAATGGGCCCACAAATATAGGGTCAACTAATTTTTCACAAAGCAGGAAAGACTATCCAATACAATAAAGACAGTCTCTTCAGCAAAATGGTGTTGGGAAAACTGGACAGCAACATCCAGAAGAATGAACCTGAACCACTTTATTACACCATACACAAAAATAAACTCAAAATGGAGGAAAGACCTAAACGTAAGACAGGAAGCCATCAAAATTCTAGAGACAAAAACCTCTTCTACCTCAGCCTCAGCAACCCCAACATGTCTCTGGAGGCAAGGGAAACAAAAACAATGAACTACTGGGACCTCATCAAGATAAAAAGCTTCTGCACAGTGAAGAAAACAATCAGCAAAACTAAAAGGCAATGGAATGGGAGAAGCTATTTGCAAATGACATATCAGATAAAGGGTTAATATCCAAAATTTATAAAGAACTTATCAAACTCAACAACCAAAAAACAAATAATCAACTGAAGAAATGGGCAAAAGACATGAATAGACACTTTTCCAAAGAAGACATCCAGATGGCTAACAGACAACATGAAAAGATGCTCAACATCACTCATCATCAGGGAAATACAAATCAAAACCACAATGAGGTACCACCTCACACCTGTCAAAAGACTAACATGAACAACTCAGGCACCAACAGATGTTGGCAAGGATGCAAAGAGGAAACCTTTTGCATTGTTGGTAAGAATGCAAACTGGTGCAGCCACTCTGGAAAACGGTATGGAGGTTCCTCAAAAAAATGAGAAATAAAACTTCCCTACAACCCAGCAATTTCACTGCTAGGTTTTTATCTAAAGGATACAGGAGTGCTGTTTCGAAGGCGCACATGCACTCCAGTGGTTAGAGCAGCGCTATTGACGATAGCCAAAGTATGGAAAGAGCCCAAATGTCCATCAACAAATGAATGGATGAAGAAGAGTGGTGTGTGTACACACACATGCACACATACATACATACATACATACAATGGAATATTACTCAGCAATCAGAAAGAATGAAATCTTGCAATTTTCAACAATGTAGGTGGAACTAGAGGGTATTATGCTAAATGAAATTAGTCAGATAAAGACAAGTATCATATGACTCACTCATATGTGGACTTTAAGATACAAAACAGATGAACAAAAGGGAAGGGAAGCAAAAATGTAAAAACAGGAAGGGAAACAAAAACATAAGAGACTCTTAAATATGGAGAACAAACAGAGGGTTACTGGAGGGATTGTGGTGGGGGGGTGGACTAAATGGACAAGGGGCACTTAGGAACGCACTTGTTGGGACGAGCACTGAGTGTTGGATTTAGATGGTGAATCACTGGATTCTACTCCTGAAGTCATTATTGCACTATATGCTAACCAACTTGGATGTAAATTTAAAAAACAATAAAAGAAAATACATTTAAAAGAAGAGTGTAAAGAAAGAAGTCAAATGAAATAGGAAAATAGCTTGAGAAATTAAATTGAAAACACAACATACAAAAACTTATGGGATATAACAAAAGCAGTGCTAAGAGCAGAATTTACAGCTGTAAACACCCTAGGAAAGAAGAAAGATCCCAAATAACATAACTTTATACCTTAAGGGGAAAAAAAAGAGCCAACTAAATCCAAAGTTAGCAGAAGGAAGAAAATAGAAACCAACACAGAGATACATGAAAAATAGAAAAACAAGATATAGATATATACACACTCTCCTCAGGGGAACCAAAAGTTGATTCTTCAAAAAGACTAACAAAAATGACATCTTTTGCTAGGTGGACTAAGAAAAAGAGACTTAAATTACTAATATAAGAAAAGAAAATGGGGACATTACTACCAATTCTACAAGAAATAAATAAATACAAATAAATAAAAGCCCTATGAACAATTCTACACCAGATTGGATAATCCAGATAAAATAGACAATTCCTGGAAACAACCTATCAAGACTAAATCGGTAACAAATGACTTCACTAGTGAATTCTACCAAACACCAATCCTTTCAAATTCTTCCAAAATAATTAAAGAGAATAGAACACTTTTAAGGCCCTGGCATTACCTTAATACCAAAGCCAAAGACACTACAAAAAAACTACAGATCGATATCCCATATAAATATTGATGCAAAAATACTCAAAACGCTGACAAACCTAACATTTTAAAAGACTTATACAACAAGACCAAGTGGAATTTTTTCCTGACATGCCACTGTGTAAAACAGTTTGATTCTTCCTAAAAATATTAAAAAGAAATAACATTTGACCCAATAATTCCGCTCCTAGATGTATGCCTCAAAAAACAAAACCAGATTCAAATAGATGCTTGTACACCAACATTTCTTGCAGTACTATGTGCAATAGTCAAAAAGACGGAAGCAGCTCAAGTGTTCGCTGACCAATGAATAAATATATAAATGTGGTGTATCATACAAAAGAATATTAATAAGTCTTAAAAAGGAAGGCTGATAAACATTACAACATAGATGAACTCTGAAAACATTATGCTAACTGAAATAAGCCAGTCACAAATGGGCAAATGCCATATGATTCCATAAATTCACAGAGACAGAATGGTACTATAAGTAACAGGTAATGGTAAGCTAGTCTTTAGTAAATACAAAGTTCTAGTTCGGATAGATGAAAGAAGTCTGGAGATAGTTGGTGGCAATGGTTGAACTAAAATGTGATTGCACCTAATGCAACACAATTGTAACTGAAATTTACCATTTTAAACTTTTGTGTGTATTTTTCCACAATTCTTTTGAAGTTCGGTATCAGTGTTAAACTTCTTGAATAACTGGTTGTGTCAGAAAATATCCCAATTCTTAAGAATAATACACCAAAGCATTAAGCAGTAAAAAGACATGATATGTACACCCACTCACAAATGGTTAAGAATTCTGGGGTTCCTGAGTGGCTCAGTCAGTTAAGCTTCTGAGTCTTGATTTCAGCTCAGGTCATAATCTCACAGTCTTGAGATCAAGCCCCACATCAGGCTTTGTGCTGGGCATGGAGCTTGCTTAAGATTCTCTCTCACTCTCTTCCTCTGCCCCTCCCCCACTCACACTCTCTCACTCTAAACACACACACACACACACACACGGTTAAGAATTCTACATGTATGAATTTCAAAACAAAGACTTTTCAAAAAATCTGTTCAAAAGCTAGCATTAAAAGGTGGAAAACTGCAAATCACAGCATGGGAAAAGACAAGTGCAACATATAACTGATAATGAACTTATACCCAGAACATATAAAGAACTCCTAAAAATTAGAAGGAAAAAAAACAATTTTTAAAATGGGCAAAAGACAGGCACGTGGGTGGCTCTCTCAGTTAAGTGTCCAACTTCAGCTCAGGTCATGATTTTGCGGTTTGTAAGTTCTAGCCCTGTGTCAGGCTCTGTGTAGATAGCTCAGAGCCTGAAGCCTGCTTCAGATTCTTGTCTCCCTCTCTTTCTGCCCCTCCCCTGCTTGCGCTGTCTGTCTGTCGCTCTTTCTCTCTCAAAAACAAATAAATATTAAAAAATTTAAATGGGCAAAATAGATGAACAGGAATGCCACAAAAGAAGAAACATGAAAAGGTGTTAAATCTCATTAGTCATGGAAATGAAATGAGAAGTCACACCACATGCAAACTGGCATAATTATTTTAATAAAGGTGCTGCCAAGGATGTGGAACAAGTGAAATTCTCACATATTACAAATAGAAGTGTAAATTGCTACAACCTCTTCAGTGAACAGTAAGGCATTACCTAAAAAAGCTGAAGGTATGTACATCCTATGACATAACTGTGTCCTTACTTGAGAACCTAAAACCAAGATACAGGAATGCTTAGATCAGCATCAATGTCAATGGTAGAAGTCTTTAAACACAAGTGGTAGTAGAATTGATGAATATGTTAATATACTATGCGGCTATTAAAATAAGTGAACTACATTTACAAAGAATATGGATAAATCTTACAAACAGTGAGTCACAGCCATACACGAAAGAATGAACACAGGAATGATTATCCTACGATTTCACCTTATATTAAGGCCAAAATAGGCAACACTAAACCATAATTTTTAACTGCAAGTCAAAGCAAATAATTACCATAAAAGTTGAGATAATAAATAATTCTGGAGAGGATGAATGGAGGCAACAGTGATTAGTAACAGTAATGGGAGCAGGACTCTGGTGACCATTTCTTTCTTTTTTTTTTTTTTTAAATTTATTTATTTTTCAGAGAGAGAGAGAGGCAGAGCACAAGTGGGGGAGGGGCAAAGGGAGAATGAGACATAGAATCCGAAGCAGGCTCCAGGCTCTGAGTGGTCAGCACAGAGTCTGATGCAGGGCTCGGACCCACAAACCATGAGATCATGACCTGTGCCAAAGTCAGATGCTTAACCGACTGAGCCACCCAGGCATGGTGACCATTTCTTGATCTCAGTGTTATTTATGTGGCTTGTACTTAGTAATTGCTGAACTGTACATATTTTACATACCTCCCTGAGTATGAGACAATTAACAGTGCTTAAATTTTAAAAAATTAAATGGGTGAGGTGGCAAAGAAGAATCAGAGAGACCAGTTAGAAGGATTCTGCAATAATCCAGACGGGGTGCTTCAATCTAAATGGCAGCAGTGTGAATAGTAAGAAGTACACAGCAATTTGATTTTAGATTACATCCTAAAGTAGGGAGAATAGGATTTTGAACTGAACTTGGCATGTGACAAAAAAGGGGGAGTTAAAATAGTGCAAATTTCTTCTACCTGAGTCACAGGGAGGCCGTTTACTGAGATGATGAAGGCTGTCAGAGAACACTTTGGAAGGGGCTTGTTAGAGACCAAAACCTATCAAGTTTGAGACACCACTACAGACCAAATGGAAACACTGGTAAGCAACTGAGAATGTAATTCTAGAATTCACGAGTGTTCCATCCTGAAGACACAGATATGAAAGTTGTCAGCATACAGATAGATATTTAAAGTCTTAAGATGAGACAAGATCACCAAGGGAAGAAGAGATAAAGGAAGAAAACCAAAAGAAAATAGTGCTTTGATGTTTCAGAGGAAGGAGTAGACAGACTAGCTAGGTCAAACGCCAAAAGGTCATGTAAGATGATGATTGAGAAATGTCAACTGGATGTAGTAATGCAGGAATCTTTGGTGTCTCTGATACAAAAAATTTACATCATGGGTGACCCTCAATAGAATAATATCCATTTCATCACAAACTACATATCCAAGTATATTCAGAACTGTTTCTCAATTCTGTTCTGTTCCTCTGGTCTACCTACTTACAAGTTGATTAAACAGTTATTTGCACTTTATATTTTATTACCTGACAGTGCTAGCCTTTCATTACACTTCTTCCATGGACTGTCTAGCCCTTTAAAAAGAAATCTGTTAACATTTTTACTGCACTTACATTAAATACATGAAATACTTAAGATATAGAATGGTTAAGATCACATGCTCACTTATGGAGGACAAAAGAAAGCTGATGCACCAATATGCACACATTAAAGAAAATTCTGCAAGTAAAGGATGGGATTGCTTAGGATAACAATGCCTAACTGAGAAAGCATACAAAAAAAATACAGAAACCAGTAGCATTTCTATACACTAACAACGTATCCGAAAAAGAAAGCTAGCACATTCACTACAGTGTCAAACATAACAAAATATTAGAAATAAATTTAACCAGGGCGCCTGGGTGGCTCAGTTGGTTAAACGGTCCGACTTAGGCTCAGGTCATGATCTTGCAGTTCATGGGTTCAAACCACACATCAGGCTCTGTGCTGACAGTTCAGAGCCTGCAGACTGCTTCAGATTCTGTGTCTCCCTCTCTCTCTGCCCCTCCTCCACTCACGCTTCATCTCTCTCTCTCTCTCTCTCTCCCCTTCCCTCTCTCTCTCTCTCTCTCTCTCTGTCGCATGCGCGCGCACTCTCTCAAAAAATGAAGGAAGGAAAAGAAAGAAAAGAACAGAAAGGAACCTAATCAAGGAAGTGAAAGATCTAAACACTGAAAACCATAAGTCTTTGATGAAAGACACTTAAGAGGACACAAATGCAAGAGATCTCAGGTTCATGAACAAGAATACTATTAAAATGTCCATTCTACACAAAGCCCTCTATAGATTCAATGCAATATCTTTGAAAATTCCAGTGGCATTTTTGACAGAAATAGAAAAAAAAAACTAAAGTTTGTATGAAACCAAAGACCCCAAAGAGCCAATGCAATCCTGACAAAGAATAAAGCTGGAGGTACCACACTTTTTTTTAATCTTTATTTAGTTTTGAGAGAGAGAGTGTGTGTGTGTGTGTGTGTGTGAGTAGGGGAGAAACAGAGAGAGACACAGAATCTGAAGCAGGATCCAGCCTCTGAGCTATCAGCACAGAGCCCGGCATAGGGCTCAAACCCACAGACCACAAGATCATGAGCTGAGCTGAAGTCATATGCTTAACCAACTGAGACACCCAGGTAACCCTGGAGGCACTATACTTTCTGATTCCCAACTATACTACAAAGTTACAGGAATAAAAACAGTATGGTACTAGCATTAGAACAGACATACAGAACAACAGAACAGAATCAAGAGCCCAGAAGTAAACCCTCATATATAATGTCAACTAATATTTGACAAGGAAGCAAAGAATACTAAATGAAGAAAAGACCATCTCTTCAATAAACGATTTTGGGAAAACTGGGGAACTATAGGCAGAAGAATGCTCTTAGACCCATATATTCAACTGCTCACAAAAATTAACTCAGAATGAATTGAAGACTTAAAGACCTGAAACCATAAAACTCTTAGAAGAAAACACAGGGAAAATGCTCCTTGATACTGATCTTGGCAACAATTTTAAAGGATAGTACACCAAAAACACAAACAACAAAAGCAAAAATTAAAAAGCAGAACATCAAACTAAAAAGCTTCTGCACAAAAGAATATCAACAAAATGAAAAGGCCACCTGCTGAATGGGAGAAAATATTTGCACGCCATATTATCTGAAAGGGTATATATTTAAAGAACGCCTATAACTCAATAATAAAAATCTAAAATGATAACTATGTGAGGTGAACAATGTGTTAACTAACCTTATTGTATAAACACTTCACAACAAATGCATATGTCAAGCTATCACATTGTACACTTTAAACTTATAGTGTTATATGACAATTGTATCAATAAAACTAGAAAAAATATTTTTTAATGAACAGAAGATCTCAACAGACATTTTTCCAAAGAAGACATACAAATGGTCAACAAGCATATGACAAGATACCGAACACCACTAATCATCAGAGAAATGTAAATCAAAACAAAAAAGAGGTATCACCTCAACCTGTTAGAATGGCTATTAAGGAAAAGACAAGAAATAACCATTGGCAAAAATGTGGAGAATAGGGAATCCTGTGCACTGTTGGTGGGAATGTAAATGGATACAGCCACAATGTAAAACAGTAGGGAGGTCCCTCAAAAAACTAAAAACAGAATTATTATATGATCCAACATTTCCACTTTTGGATACATATCCAAAGAAATCATCAACAAAACTATTGGACAACCTACTAAATGGAAAAAGATATTTGCAAATAGCATATCTGATAAAGGGTTAGTATCCACAACATATAAAGAACTGATACAATTTAACATCCTAAAAACAAATAATACAATCAAAAGATAGGCAGGAGACATGAACAGATATTTCTCCAAAGACTACATCCAGAGGACGAAGAGACACACAAAAAGATGCTAAACATCACTCATTATCAGGGAAATGCAAACCAAAACTCCTACAATGAGACCTTACATTAAAGGATGGGGAGAAAAAGAAACCCTTGTACACTGTTGGTGGGAATGCAACTGGTGCAGCCAATGTGGAAAACAGTATGGAGGTTCCTCAAAAATTTTTTCAAACAACTACCCCATGATCCAGTAATCACACTACCAAAGAATATGAAAACAACAACTCAAAGGGATACATGACCCCTGTGTTTATTGCAGTGTAATTTACAATAGCCAAATTGTGGAAGGAGCCCAAGTCTCTACTGATTGATGAATGTACATGCACATACATACAATGAAATATTATTCAGCCGTCAAAAAGAATGCAAACCTATCCATTTGCAAGAGCTAGAGAATACAAAGAAAAATAAATCAGTCAGAAAGATAAATACCATATGATTTTACTCATGCGGAATTTAAGAAACAAAACACATGAACAAAGGGGATAAAAGACCAATCAAACACAGACTCTTAACTATAAAGAACAGATGGTACCAGAGGAAGGTAGGTGGGAGAATGGGTGAAATAGATGAAGGGGATTAAGAGTGCACTTACCATGATGAGCACTGAGTGATATATGGCATTACTGAATCACTATATCGTATACCCAAAACTAAGATAACACTGAATGTTGACTACACTGGAACTAAAATTTTATTTTATTATTCTGAGACAGAATCCCAAGCAGGCTCCACAGCCATAGCAGAGCCCAACATGGAGCTCGATCCCATGATGGTGAGATCATGAGCTGGGCAGAAATCAAGAATTGGATGCTTAACTGACTCAGCCACTCAGGTGCCAGTGGAATTAAATTTTTTTTTTCAGTAAATGAAATAAAGATCTCTGGGGGTGGGGGAGAGGGGAGAGGGATGATGGGCATGGAGGAGGGCACTTGTGGGGATGAGCACTGGGTGTTACATGGAAACCAATTTGACAATAAACTATTAAACAAAAAAAAAAAGGAGGATCTCAAAGAGATATTTGCACTCCCATGTTCACTGTAGCATTACTCCAATAGCCAACATACAGAAACAACCTAAGTGTCCAAAAACAGATAAAGAAAATAAGGTACACACATTATTCAGCCAGGGGAAAAAAGTAAATCCTGCCAATATGTGACAACATGGATGGACCCTGAGAGCATTTCACTCATGGCCAATTATTATTACCCACGTGTAAATGCATGTGCTAAGTGAAATAAAATCAGAAAGAGACAGATAATGGATGGTCTCACCTATGTGTGGAATCTAAAAAGTTGAACTCCTAGGGGCACCTGGGTGACTCAGTTGGTTCAGTGTCCGACTCTTGATTTCAGCTCAGGTCATGATCTCAAGGTTTATGAGATGGAGCCCTACATTGGGCTCTGAGCTGACAAAGAAGAGCCTGCTTGGGAATCTCTCTTTTTCCTCTCTCTGCCCCTCCCCTGCCTGCTCAGGTATGTGCCCTTTCTATAAATGAATGAATGAAGACATAAATAAATAAATAAATAAATAAATAAATAAATAAAATATTTTTTTTAAAAAAAAGTTGGATTCCTAGAAGCAGTGTAGAATAGTGGTTACCAGGAGCCAGTGACGGGGAATGTGAAGGGAGGTGCTGGTGAAAGCTATAAACTTCCAGTTATAAGTAAGTCTGGAGATCTCACATACAGCAGAGTGATTCTTACTGTAAATTATACACTTGATAACTGATAGGAGAGTAGATCTTAAAAGTTCTCACCACAGAAAAGAAATTGTAATTATTTGAGGTGATGGAGGTGTTAGCTAAGGAACACTATAATGGTAATTATTTTTGCAATACGTAAGTTTATCAAATCAACACATCAGACACCTTAATGTTATACAATGTTATATGTCAATCATCTCTCAGTTAAGCTGGAAAATAACTACAAAGAAAATGAGAGAAAGCCATGTAGAATGAATTGCAGCATCTACAGTGAGTGGAATAGCATGAGAAATCAATGGACACCAAGAAGGCCAGAGAGAGGAGAGGAGAGGAGAGGCCAGAGACAACAGAGTAGAGGCAAAGGGAAAGAATGTTGCTAACACATGGAGGAAAATGCATGTTAAAGATCATTTATAGTGACACAGAAGTCACTGATGACCTTTAAAAAACAGGTTTAGTGAAGTGAGGGGACAAATTGGAATGTGCTAAGGAGAGTGGGAAGACAGGAATAGGTCAATAGCCACAGGGAGATACAGACTAGGGGAGGACTTTTGTGTTTGTTTTGAAGATAAGAAATAGCTGAACATGGGTTAGTTCTGATGGGAGGATCCAGTACCAAGGGAGAGGCTGAAAACAGTAGATAAAAGAGAACAAACAGAAGAAGTCTGGCTACTGAAAAGGTGTGAGGAGTCCTACTACACAATGTGCATGAATGTAGGGAGAGCGGGAGAGAATGGCCTTAGCCAAAGGAATTGATACCTCTCTTCCCGGCAGGGAGAAGAGGGCTGGGTTAGCTCAGGTCGGTATTGTATATATTGACTCAATGGGCAACATATAGGGAATTCTGCTTTGTTCAGGAAGAGAAGTGGTCATCTTCACTTTTAAAACCCAGCCCTGTTGAACATATAGATTGCTTTCAACCTGTCATGAAGAATAGACCATCTGGATCAAAGTTTCGAAACTTATCAATTCCAACTGCCAAACTAGCCTTGAGAGAAAAAAAAGTGTTCCTCATCTACATTCCCTCTATTTACACTATTCTCCTCATCCTGGAGGACTAGCTTTTCTCCCCATCCTACTACAAATCAGCCTTGGAATTTATTGCTCATTACTGTTAAACGTATTTTATAAATAAAAACTAATTTTTAAAAAAGGACTAGCTTTTCTCCCCATCCTACTCCAAATCAGCTTTGGAATTTATTGCTCATTATTGTTAAACGTATTTTATAAATAAAAACTAAATTTTTAAAAAAGTAATCAAGTTTAAGTAATTATCCATGTATAAATCCAAGTAGGCCTGATTTAAAATTAGAAATATCAGGGGCGCCTGGGTGGCTCAGTTGGTTAAGTGTCTGACTTCGACTCAGGTCATGATCTCATGGTTTGTGAGCTCGAGCCCCACATCCAGTTCTGTGCTAACAGCTCAAAGCCTGAGCCTGCTTGGCATTCCAGGTCTCCCTCTCCCACTTGCACTCCATCTCTCTTTCTCTCTCTCTCTCTCTCTCTCTCTCAAAAATAAACATTAAAAAAAATTTTTAAAGAAATATCATTCCATCAAAATTATGTACTAAAGATATGCATCTCTCAAAATGAAGTTACAAGTCAGATTTACCATTACCATTATAGACAATATGTAATGAAATGGCAAAAAGCTAAAGAAATAAAGGTGGGACACAAGAAACAACTTCCCATTAGATTACAGGAAAGCCTACCGTGAGAAACTTCCTAAAAGGATTCTGTAAACAATCATCTGTCTGGGCAGACAGGATCCTTTGATTACTTGAAAATCATTTGCAATTCAAATCAACAAGAAAAATCACCCACCAATGAAGTTACACAAACACATCCTGCCACAGAAGCCCCATAAGCTACATTTCATGGCAAAACCTTCTCTCCACTAACATCTTATCATTACTATGCTAAAAGCCAATGACAATGCAGATAACCCAGATCTAGGTCAGGGATTCTTTTCACCGCAGGTGAGAGTTACTGAGCAATTCTCAAAGGGCAGGAGAAACAGGCCTTCCCTTCTTACCTTCACCATGAAAGTAAAGTCTGTTAGAGCCGGGGAATACACAGCCCCACCAGCACACGGGCCCATGATCAGAGAAATCTGAGGGATGACTCCAGATGCCATGACGTTCCTCTGCCAAAAGAGAAAGGTAAGGCATCTGGTTACAGACGTGTTCATTGTACTACCTGCAGAAAAATAAAGGCAATAATAATATTACATTTGGCTTTTAGTCACAGAAATTCTATCCCAGAGGCAGGAGACTTAATCAGTACAGTTTCTCCCAGAATTACATATGTGCAATCTCTCCATGTAACAGGTGAGATTATTAGCATATTAATTTCTGGGGCAAATACCCACTTTCCCTTCCCTGGTGGTAGTTTCCTGAAAGCTCCATCAGGACATGAGATCAGAGTGACTCCCATCCATTTCACCCCGGCTCTAAACACACCTCAAACCCAGCACCCCATCTTCACAAAGCTGGCTGGAAAAAATAAAGGAAAGCCTGAGGCAGAATATACAGAGCCAACACTTACCCTGGAACCATGACCTCTATTTGGAGTCACTTCACACCGCCACTTAGCCAGCAGTTACAAGACAAGGCTAAGAAGCAGGTGCTACTTTACTGAGTCTTCAATGTCTGCCCACCTCTAGACAGGGTATATGGAGAAAAGGAGGTAAGTAGCAGGAACCAAAAAGGCTCCATGGGGATAAAGATATGTAAAAAGCCAAACCTCAGGCCACCTTCTGGGAAAGGAATGGGGGCTGGAGGACCCAAGCAAGATCATAGTCCAATGACTCCTTGCCCAACTCCCAACTTTTTTCCTTCCCCTTGGCTCTAAGAGAAGCATGTCCACTTTTAGCCATGTCTTGGCTCTGAACCCAATTTCTATAAATCATATGACATAGCTGAGAATGGCACAAAGAGCCATCAACAGAGAGAATTATGGGAAGATGGCAGAGCAGGAAGCACCAGGAATCTGTCTTCCCCTAGGTAACACCTGCACTGACATTTGTCTGAAAATACTTTTTGAAACTCTACAGTCTATTGAAGCCTTCTGACTCCCAGAGGAAACTTTGGAGAATAAACTGCAGTTAATTTCAGTCAATTTTAGCATAGCACAACAGCAGCTACTCATCCTCTGCCCCCTAGTCACAAGGCAGGCAGCCGTAAGTATATTCCTGGAGCAGCTTACACAGTTTTCAAAAGGAGCCCAGGAAGACAAAAAGCACTCTGTCCTCCAAATACCATGGATTGTCCACTGCTGATTCTGATTACAGAGATGTAGTTAGAGGCAGGTGACCACTGTGGCTGCACCTCCCTGCCCCATTGTTGCAAGCCCCTGTCCCTCTAGCTCCACATCCCTAATCATTAAGGAAATACAAATATTAACTAGAATGAGGTCCCACAACAGAAACACTGGGATGGCTACTATCAAACAGAAAACAAGTAATATTAGTAAGGATTTGGGGAAACTGGAACCTTTGCAAACTGCTGATGGGAATGTAAAAGGGGACAGCCACTGTGGAAAACAGCACAGAGGTTTCTCAAAAATTTAAAAATTACCATGAGATCCAGAAATTCCACTTCTAGCAACATACCAAAAGAATGGAAACAAGATCTCAAAGAGATATTTGTGTTGTTTGTTTTAGACTTTATTCCCTCACTTAAACCACTGTAATAAGCAAATTTTATTTTGAGAGAGAGAGCATGTTCATGAACAGCGGAAAGGCAGAGGGAAAGGGAGAGACAAAGACTCTCAAGCAAGCTCCACACTCAGCAGAGAGATCATGACCTGAGGGGAAACAGAGTCTGACACTTAACCGACTGAGCCACTGAGGCGCCCCTTAAAGCGATACTTGTATATCCACATTCATAACATTACTCACAATAACTGAAACACAGAAACAACCCACTGCCAATCAATGGATGAATAAATAAAATGTGGTATGTACATACAATGGAATATTATTTAGCCTTAAAAAGAAAAAACTTGTGGGGCGCCTGGGTGGCTCAGTTGGTTATGCGTCCGACTTCAGCTCAGGTCATGATCACACGGTTCATGGGTTCGAGCCCCGTGTTGGGCTCTGTGCTGACAGCTAGCTCAGAGCCTGGTGCCTGCTACAGATTCTGTATTTCTCTCTCTCTCTCTCTGACCTTCCCCTGCTCACGTGGTCTCTCTCTCTCTCTCTCTGAAATAAATATTAAAAATGTTTAAAAAAAGAAAAAGAAAAAACTACATGCTACAATGTGGATAAACATTTAGGACATTATACGAAATGAAATAAACCATTCACAAAAACACTAACAAATACAATATGATTTCACTTATATAAGGTGCTTGATCAAAATCATACTGACAATGTCGAAGGCTGATTGCCAGACACTTGGGGGAGGGAGTATAATAGGGGAAACTGCTTAATGGGTATAAAGTTCCAGTTTGGTTTTGTGTGTGTGTGTTTCTTTGTTTTTAGTAATCTCTACACCCAACGTAGGGCTCGAACTCACAACCCCAAGAATCACATGTTCTTCCAACTGAGCCAGCCAGGCACCCCTAGAGTTCTAGTTTTGCAAGATGGAAAGAGTTACCCAGATGAATACTGTTAATGGTTGTACATTATGAATGTATTTACTGCCACTGAATATACACGTAAAAATTGTTAAACTGGGGCATACTCAGGGAGGGGGCAAGATGGCAGAGAAGTAGGGAGTTCAGTAAGTTGCTATCACCCCCATATCTTGCACGGAAGAGATCTGAAGCCATAGAAAACCTTACAGAACCCAAGAGATTGGGAGAAAAAGGACACAGAATCCACTGAGAAAGCCTTCTAACATGAGTGCGAACTGGGGAAGATAAAATCGGGCCAGGATCGGAGACTCCAGAGCAGGGACGATTCCCCTCTGCGGGGAGTTAGGGGGGAAAAGAGAGAGTCAAAACCACTCAAGACATGGTCCCTGTCTCTGGGAAACAGAAAAACTTCCGCTCAGGGCACAGAAGTACCGTGAGCACTAAATCCCCGCGTGCCAACTCGTCCCAGAGGGGCTGCGTGCTGACCACTTCTTGGTGCTTCTGGCTGGCTAGACCCTTAGACGAGCTGCCAGCCTCCACGCCATTGTGCTCCTCGCTAGCTGGACTCCTAGAGGAGCCGTGCACGCGCATACTGGGCTTCCGCGCTCCTGGCTGGCTGGAACTCTAGAGGGAAGGCGAAGAGCTTAAAAACTGGGAGATTTGCCCGCGAGTTCGTGTTTCGGGTGACGAGACACACAGGGACCTGGTTTCTCTTTCTCCACCTAGCCCAGCGAGCCCTGCAGGCAGATCCCCGCCCATGCTCACCAACCAGCTGGGAGAAGGGAGCAGAAATTCTGGCTCCACCCCCAAGGCTAGGCAAGAGGCTTGGAATTGCCCTGAGGGGATCACCTGCAAGGTTGTGTCTACAGCAGTTTGGGTGGGGCCCACAGACTGGGATTTGGAAACAAAGCGTGGCCTGTGTTAAAGAGCACAACCCACTTTGACTGCGCACCCGGCCCAGGGAGTTTACACACCCAAAAAAGCGAGGTGCAGCACTTGGTTCAAGAAGGGACTGGAGCGCCACCACTCTTCTCCCCACAACCAGCAAGGTAGAACTCCCGCCTGACTCACTGGATCACACCACGCCCATCCCTGCTTGAGAGCTGCCCTCCCCTTTTTTTTTATTTATTTACTTTTTTTATTTTTTTTTTTCTTTTTCTTCCCCGGAACACTGAACTGATTGACTCTGGTTACCACCTTGCTTAAACAGTCACATTTAGTCCATTCTGTAGATGTAAATTCTACCCTACCGACCTTTTCATCTCTTTTTCTCAGGAGTAATTAGACCATATAGTTTCTCTGGAAAACACCAGCGTCCTTCTCTCACCTATCCAACCATATTCTACCCTTTAGCTCTTTGAAAAAAGCTTCTTATCCCTTCTGCCTGTTCATTCTATTTCCAATTTTGCCTCATCCCCACCCTGTCTTCTCTTTCTCTATGCTCTTCAACCAGCACATTACCCGGCTATTTAATTGTAGCTGGGAAATCCGGTTATATGCTTTAAACCATTCTTTGCCATCGGTTTTCTCCTTTTTTCCTTTCCTTTTCTTCTTTTTGACTCTTTTATGTATTTTTTACTCTCTATATTTCTCTCTCCCTCCTCCGTCTTTTCTCTTAACTTTTTCGTTTTCCCTCTTGGTTTGCATGTTAATTGGATTTGACTGTGCGTTTGTGTGCTCCTGCTCCCTGTGTTTGTCTGTCTGTCTTTTCTCCAGGGCTACATCAAGAAATAAGCCAGAGTACAAATGGCGGAGAGTCCCAAATATCTTTACAAGTAGGAAAATAAAATAATCAAGGTCTCAACAAGAGAGACCAAGAGATACCATTCAAAAAAAAAACAAAAACAAAAAAAAACACTCTCTGAAAGGATAGGCCCTGGACAGTCAAAGAGCCTTCTTGGATACAGCAGGGCTCACAGGTGCAGAGAGCATAACAAGTCTTTAAAACTAACAAGAGACAGAAAGCTAACTAAAATGATGAAATGAAAGAGCTCTCCTCCAAAGAAATTCCAAGAAGAACTGACAGCTAATGAACTGCTCAAAACAGATATAAGCAGCATAACTGAACAAGATTTTAGAATAATAATCATAAAATTAATAGGTGGGCTTGAAAAACACATGGGGACATAGAAACTATGGCTACAGACATGATAGAGAATAAGAATAGGGATGGTTAAATTAAATAATGCGATAAATGAGATACATAATAAATTAGAGGCCTCCAATGCACAGACTGAAGAGGCAGAAAGGAGAATAAGTGATTTAGAAGACACCATTATAGAAAAAGAGGAAACTGAGGGAAAAAAAAGAGACAAAATTATCCAGGAACATGCAAGAAGAGTTCGAGAGCTCAGCGATACGGTCAAACGCAACAATATCCGTATCATAGGAATCCCAGAAGAGGAAGAGAGGGGGAAAGGTGCTGAGGAGTCCTGGTACAAATTATAGCAGAGAACGTCCCCAACGTGGGGAAGGAAGTAAACGTTGAAATACAAGAGGCTCAGAGGACTCCCCTCAGACATAATGTGAATCGATCTTCAGCACGGCATATCATAGTAAAAATGGCAAAATACAAGGACAAAGAGAGAATTTTGAAAGCAGCTAGAGAGAAAAGACCCTAACATACAAAGGGGAAACCTATCAGAGTGGTGACAGACCTATCTACTGAAACTTGGCAGGCTAGAAAGGAATGGCAGGAAATCTTCAATGCCAAGATTGAACAGAAAAAATATGCAGCCAAGAATCCTCTATCCAGCAAGCCTGTCATTCAAAATAGAAGGAGAGATAAAAACCTTTCCGGATAAACAGAAATTGAAAGAATTTGTCACCACGAACCCAGCCCTAAAAGAAATCCTGAGGGGGATGCTCTGAAGGAAAGGTTGCAAGGAACAAAGATACCAGGGACACCACCACAAACATGAAACCTACAAAGGACACAAAGACTCTAAACCCACATATTTCAATAATAACACTGAATGTAAATGGGCTGAATGCTCCAATCAAAAGACACAGGGTAGCAGAATGGATACAAAAACAAAATCCATCTATATCCTGTCTACAAGAAGCTCATTTTAGACTGGAAGATACCTTCAGATTAAAGTATGGGGATGGAAATCAAAAGAAAGCTGGAGTAGCTATACTTATATCAGACAAACTGGACTTTAAAGACAATAACAAGAGATGAAGGAGGACATTACATTATAATTACAGGGTCTATCCATAAGGAAGAACTAACAATCATTAATGTCTATGCACCGAATAAGGAAGCACCTAAATATTTAAAACAATTAATCACAAACAAAAACAAGCTCATAGATAAGAATGTGCTAGGGGCGCCTGGGTGGCTTAGTTGGTTAAGCGTCCGACTTTCACTTAGGTCATGATCTCACGGTTCGTGGGTTCGAGCCCCGTGCCGGGCTCTCTGCTGACTGCCAGCTCAGAGCCTGGAGCCTGTTTCAGTCTGTGCCTCCCTCTCTCTCTGACAATCCCCTGCTCATGCTGTCTCTCTCTCTGTTTCCTAGAAATAAATAAAACAAGAAAAAAGAAAAAGAATGTGCTAATAGCAGGGGACTTTAATACTCTACTTACAGCAATGGATATGTCAACCAGACAGAAAAATCACTAAAGAAATAATGGACTTGAAAGACACATTGGACCAGATGGATCTGACAGATATATTCAGAACTCTACATCCTTAAGCCAGGGAATTTATTTTCTTCTCAAGTGCGCGTGGCACATTCTCCAAGATAGATCACATACTGGGACATAAAGCAGCCCTCAATAAATATAAAAGAATTGAGATCATACCATGCACACTCTCAGATCATAATGCTTTGAAACTTGAAATCAATTACAGGAAGAAGTCTGGAAAACCTCCAAAAACACAGAGGTTAAAAAACACTCTACTAAAGAATGAATAGGCCAATCAGGCAATTACAAAGGAAATTAAAAAATATATGGAAACAAATGAAAATGAAAACACAACAACCCAAAATCTATGGGATGCAGCAAAGACAGTCCTAAGAGGAGAGTATATTGCTCTCCAGGCCTATTTCAAGAGATTAGAAAAAGCGCAAGTCCAAAATCTAACAGCTCACCTAAAGGAACTAGAGGCAGAGCAACAAGAGCACACCAAACCCAGCAGAAGAAGAGAAATAGTAAAAATTAGAGCAGAAATAAACAACATGGAGACCAAAGACACAATTGAACAGATCAATGAAACCAAGAGTTGGTTTTTTGAAAAAAATAAACAAAATTGACAAATCTCCAACCAGGCTTCTCAAAACGAAAAGAGAGAGCACACAAATAGACTAAATCATGAATGAAAATGGACTTATTACAACCAACCACTCAGAAATACAAGCAATTATCAGGGAATACTATGAAAAATTATATGCCAACAAATTGGACAACCTAGAAGAAATGGACACGTTCCTAAACACACACTCACTACCAAAATTCACACGGGAAGAAATAGAAAATCTGAACAGACCCGTAACAAGTGAAGAAATCGAATTAGTGATCAAAAATCTCCCAACAAATAAGAGCCCTGGACCTGATGGCTTCCCTGGGGAATTCTACCAGACGTTTCAAACACAGTTAATCCCATTTCTTCTCAAGCTATTCCAAAAAATAGAAATCAAAGGAAAACTCCCGGACTCATTTTATGAAGCCAGCATCACTCTGATTCCCAAGCCAGAAAGAGATCCAGCTAAAAAAAGAGAACTACAGGCCAATATCCTTGATGAATACGGATGCAAAAATCCTCAACAAGATACTTGCAAATCAAATCCAAGAGCACATAAAAAGAATTATCCACCAAGATCAAGTGGGATTCATTCCTGGGTTACAGGGCTGGTTCAACATTCGCAAATCAATCAATGTGATCCATCACATCAACAAAAGATAAAAACCTTATGATCCTGTCGATAGATGCAGAAAAAGCATTTGACAAAATACAGCATCCCTTCTTAATAAAGACTGTAGAGAAAGTCGGGATAGAAGGATCCTACTTAAACATCATCAAAGCCATCTATGAGAAGCCTTCAGCTAACATCTTCCTCAATGGGGAAAAACTGAGAACTTTTCCCCTGAGATCAGGAACACAACAGGGATGTCCACTCTCACCACTGCTGTTTAGCATAGTGCTGGAAGTCCTAGCATCAGCCTTCAGACAACAAAAGGAAATCAAAGGCATCAGAATTGGCAAAGAGGAAGTCAAACTTTCACTTTTCGCAGACAACATGATACTCTACATAGAAAACCCAACAGATTCCACCAGAAGTCTACTAGAACTGATCCAAGAATTCAGCCAAGTTGCAGGGTACAAAATCAACGTACAGAAGTCGGTTGTATTCTTATACACCAATAATGAAGCCACAGAAAGAGAAATCAAGAAGCTGATCCCATTGACAATTGCACAAAACACCATAAAATAGCTAGGAATAAACCTAACCAAGGATACAAGAGATCTGTATGATAAAAACTAGAGAAAACTTATGAAAGAAATTGAAGAAGACACAAAGGAATGGAAAAACATTCCATGCTCATGGATAAGAGAATATAGTTAAAATGTCATTACTATGCAAAGCAATCTACACATTTAATGCAATTCCAATCAAAATTGCACCAGCATACTTCTCAAAACTAGAACAAACTATCCAAAAATTTGTATGGAACCACAAAAGACCCCGAATAGCCAAAGTAATATTGAAGAAGAAAACCAAAACGGGAGGTATCACCATCCCAGACTTTATCTTCTACTACAAAGCTGTCATCATCAAGACAGTGTGTATTGGCACAAAAACAGACACATAGACCAATAGAACAGAATTGAGAACTCAGAGCTGGACTCAAAGTTATACAGCCAACTAATCTTTGACAAAGCAGGAAAGAACATCCAATGGAAAAAAGACAGCCTCTTTAACAGATGGTGTTGGGAGAACTGGACAGCAACATGCAGAAGAATGAAACTAGATCACTTTCTCACACCATACACCAAAATAAACTCAAAATGGATAAAGGACCTGAACGTGAGACAGGAAACCATCAAAACCCTAGCGAAGAAAGCAGGAAACAACCTCCGTGACCTCTACCGCAGCAACTTCTTACTTGACACATCCCCAAAAGCAAGGGAATCAAGAGCAAAACTGAACCACTGGGACCTCATCAAGATTAAAAGCTTCAGCACGGCAAAGGAAATAATCCACAAAACTAACAGGCAACCGACGGAATGGGAAAAGATAGTTGCAAATGACATATCAGATAAAGGGTTAATATCCAGAATCTATAAGGAACTCACCAAACTCCACGCCCGAAAAACAAACAACCCAGTGAAGAAATGGGCAGAAGACATGAACA